>NW_027364978.1:0-153175 GCF_046119375.1 Phyllobates terribilis | reverse complement strand
GCACCTTGCAATGTGGAGATATTACTGTTTGTGCATTTACAATATTCATTGATTTTTGCCATTGAAAAACGTCCAGAAATGTTTGAAGCTACTGACTGAATGAAAGGAGATGGCATCTCACTCTCTTTGAATCTTCTTTACCATGCTAGGATTAGCAGGAAAAAGCAAAAAAATTTCAGAATTGCACCTTGCAATGTGGAGATATTACTGTTTGTGCATTTACAATATTGATTGATTTTTGCCATTGAAAAACGTCCAGAAATGTTTGAAGCTACTGACTGAATGAAAGGAGCTGGCATCTCACTCTCTTTGAATCTTCTTTATCATGCTAGGATTAGCAGGAAAAAGCAAAAAAATTCAGAATTGCACCTTGCAATGTGGAGAAATTACTGTTTGTGCATTTACAATATTCATTGATTTTTGCCATTGAAAAACGTCCAGAAATGTTTGAAGCTACTGACTGAATGAAAGGAGCTGGCATCTCACTCTCTTTGAATCTTCTTTATCATGCTAGGATTAGCAGGAAAAAGCAAAAAAATTCAGAATTGCACCTTGCAATGTGGAGATATTACTGTTTGTGCATTTACAATATTCATTGATTTTTGCCATTGAAAAACGTCCAGAAATGTTTGAAGCTACTGACTGAATGAAAGGAGCTGGCATCTCACTCTCTTTGAATCTTCTTTATCATGCTAGGATTAGCAGGAAAAAGCAAAAATTTCAGAATTGCACCTTGCAATGTGGAGATATTACTGTTTGTGCATTTACAATATTCATTGATTTTTGCCATTGAAAAACGTCCAGAAATGTTTGAAGCTACTGACTGAATGAAAGGAGCTGGCATCTCACTCTCTTTGAATCTTCTTTATCATGCTAGGATTAGCAGGAAAAAGCAAAAAATTTCAGAATTGCACCTTGCAATGTGGAGATATTACTGTTTGTGCATTTACAATATTCATTGATTTTTGCCATTGAAAAACTGTATCATTACCAGAAATGTTTGAAGCTACTGACTGAATGAAAGGAGCTGGCATCTCACTCTCTTTGAATCTTCTTTATCATGCTAGGATTAGCAGGAAAAAGCAAAAAATTTCAGAATTGCACCTTGCAATGTGGAGATATTACTGTTTGTGCATTTACAATATTCATTGATTTTTGCCATTGAAAAACATCATGTTATTCATATACCAGAAATGTTTGAAGCTACTGACTGAATGAAAGGAGCTGGCATCTCACTCTCTTTGAATCTTCTTTATCATGCTAGGATTAGCAGGAAAAAGCAAAAAATTTCAGAATTGCACCTTGCAATGTGGAGATATTACTGTTTGTGCATTTACAATATTCATTGATTTTTGCCATTGAAAAACGTCATATACAGAAATGTTTGAAGCTACTGACTGAATGAAAGGAGCTGGCATCTCACTCTCTTTGAATCTTCTTTATCATGCTAGGATTAGCAGGAAAAAGCAAAAAATTTCAGAATTGCACCTTGCAATGTGGAGATATTACTGTTTGTGCATTTACAATATTCATTGATTTTTGCCATTGAAAAACATCATGTTATTCTATAACAGAAATGTTTGAAGCTACTGACTGAATGAAAGGAGCTGGCATCTCACTCTCTTTGAATCTTCTTTATCATGCTAGGATTAGCAGGAAAAAGCAAAAAATTTCAGAATTGCACCTTGCAATGTGGAGATATTACTGTTTGTGCATTTACAATATTCATTGATTTTTGCCATTGAAAAACGTCCAGAAATGTTTGAAGCTACTGACTGAATGAAAGGAGCTGGCATCTCACTCTCTTTGAATCTTCTTTATCATGCTAGGATTAGCAGGAAAAAGCAAAAAATTTCAGAATTGCACCTTGCAATGTGGAGATATTACTGTTTGTGCATTTACAATATTCATTGATTTTTGCCATTGAAAAAACATCATGTTATTATCCCAGAAATGTTTGAAGCTACTGACTGAATGAAAGGAGCTGGCATCTCACTCTCTTTGAATCTTCTTTATCATGCTAGGATTAGCAGGAAAAAGCAAAAAATTTCAGAATTGCACCTTGCAATGTGGAGATATTACTGTTTGTGCATTTACAATATTCATTGATTTTTGCCATTGAAAAACGTCCAGAAATGTTTGAAGCTACTGACTGAATGAAAGGAGCTGGCATCTCACTCTCTTTGAATCTTCTTTATCATGCTAGGATTAGCAGGAAAAAGCAAAAAATTTCAGAATTGCACCTTGCAATGTGGAGATATTACTGTTTGTGCATTTACAATATTCATTGATTTTTGCCATTGAAAAACGTCCAGAAATGTTTGAAGCTACTGACTGAATGAAAGGAGCTGGCATCCTCACTCTCTTTGAATCTTCTTTATCATGCTAGGATTAGCAGGAAAACGCAAAAATTTCAGAATTGCACCTTGCAATGTGGAGATATTACTGTTTGTGCATTTACAATATTGATTGATTTTTGCCATTGAAAAACGTCCAGAAATGTTTGAAGCTACTGACTGAATGAAAGGAGCTGGCATCTCACTCTCTTTGAATCTTCTTTATCATGCTAGGATTAGCAGGAAAAAGCAAAAAATTTCAGAATTGCACCTTGCAATGTGGAGATATTACTGTTTGTGCATTTACAATATTCATTGATTTTTGCCATTGAAAAACGTCCAGAAATGTTTGAAGCTACTGACTGAATGAAAGGAGCTGGCATCTCACTCTCTTTGAATCTTCTTTATCATGCTAGGATTAGCAGGAAAAAGCAAAAAATTTCAGAATTGCTCCTTGCAATGTGGAGATATTACTGTTTGTGCATTTACAATATTCATTGATTTTTGCCATTGAAAAACGTCCAGAAATGTTTGAAGCTACTGACTGAATGAAAGGAGCTGGCATCTCACTCTCTTTGAATCTTCTTTATCATGCTAGGTTTAGCAGGAAAAAGCAAAAAATTTCAGAATTGCACCTTGCAATGTGGAGATATTACTGTTTGTGCATTTACAATATTCATTGATTTTTGCCATTGAAAAACGTCCAGAAATGTTTGAAGCTACTGACTGAATGAAAGGAGCTGGCATCTCACTCTCTTTGAATCTTCTTTATCATGCTAGGATTAGCAGGAAAAAGCAAAAAATTTCAGAATTGCACCTTGCAATGTGGAGATATTACTGTTTGTGCATTTACAATATTGATTGATTTTTGCCATTGAAAAATGTCCAGAAATGTTTGAAGCTACTGACTGAATGAAAGGAGCTGGCATCTCACTCTCTTTGAATCTTCTTTATCATGCTAGGATTAGCAGGAAAAAGCAAAAAATTTCAGAATTGCACCTTGCAATGTGGAGATATTACTGTTTGTGCATTTACAATATTCATTGATTTTTGCCATTGAAAAACGTCCAGAAATGTTTGAAGCTACTGACTGAATGAAAGGAGCTGGCATCTCACTCTCTTTGAATCTTCTTTATCATGCTAGGATTAGCAGGAAAAAGCAAAAAATTTCAGAATTGCACCTTGCAATGTGGAGATATTACTGTTTGTGCATATACAATATTCATTGATTTTTGCCATTGAAAAACATCATGATATTCATATACCAGAAATGTTTGAAGCTACTGACTGAATGAAAGGAGCTGGCATCTCACTCTCTTTGAATCTTCTTTATCATGCTAGGATTAGCAGGAAAAAGCAAAAAATTTCAGAATTGCACCTTGCAATGTGGAGATATTACTGTTTGTGCATTTACAATATTCATTGATTTTTGCCATTGAAAAACGTCCAGAAATGTTTGAAGCTACTGACTGAATGAAAGGAGCTGGCATCTCACTCTCTTTGAATCTTCTTTATCATGCTAGGATTAGCAGGAAAAAGCAAAAAATTTCAGAATTGCACCTTGCAATGTGGAGATATTACTGTTTGTGCATTTACAATATTCATTGATTTTTGCCATTGAAAAACGTCCAGAAATGTTTGAAGCTACTGACTGAATGAAAGGAGCTGGCATCTCACTCTCTTTGAATCTTCTTTATCATGCTAGGATTAGCAGGAAAAAGCAAAAAATTTCAGAATTGCACCTTGCAATGTGGAGATATTACTGTTTGTGCATTTACAATATTCATTGATTTTTGCCATTGAAAAACGTCCAGAAATGTTTGAAGCTACTGACTGAATGAAAGGAGCTGGCATCTCACTCTCTTTGAATCTTCTTTATCATGCTAGGATTAGCAGGAAAAAGCAAAAAATTTCAGAATTGCACCTTGCAATGTGGAGATATTACTGTTTGTGCATTTACAATATTCATTGATTTTTGCCATTGAAAAACGTCCAGAAATGTTTGAAGCTACTGACTGAATGAAAGGAGCTGTCATCTCACTCTCTTTGAATCTTCTTTATCATGCTAGGATTAGCAGGAAAAAGCATAAAATTTCAGAATTGCACCTTGCAATGTGGAGATATTACTGTTTGTGCATTTACAATATTCATTGATTTTTGCCATTGAAAAACGTCCAGAAATGTCTGAAGCTACTGACTGAATGAAAGGAGCTGGCATCTCACTCTCTTTGAATCTTCTTTATCATGCTAGGATTAGCAGGAAAAAGCAAAAAATTTCAGAATTGCACCTTGCACTGTGGAGATATTACTGTTTGTGCATTTACAATATTCATTGATTTTTGCCATTGAAAAACGTCCAGAAATGTTTGAAGCTACTGACTGAATGAAAGGAGCTGGCATCTCACTCTCTTTGAATCTTATTTATCATGCTAGGATTAGCAGGAAAAAGCAAAAAATTTCAGAATTGCACCTTGCAATGTGGAGATATTACTGTTTGTGCATTTACAATATTCATTGATTTTTGCCATTGAAAAACATCATGTTATTCATATACCAGAAATGTTTGAAGCTACTGACTGAATGAAAGGAGCTGGCATCTCACTCTCTTTGAATCTCCTTTATCATGCTAGGATTAGCAGGAAAAAGCAAAAAATTTCAGAATTGCACCTTGCAATGTGGAGATATTACTGTTTGTGCATTTACAATATTCATTGATTTTTTGCCATTGAAAAACGTCCAGAAATGTTTGAAGCTACTGACTGAATGAAAGGAGCTGGCATCTCACTCTCTTTGAATCTTCTTTATCATGCTAGGATTAGCAGGAAAAAGCAAAAAATTTCAGAATTGCACCTTGCAATGTGGAGATATTACTGTTTGTGCATTTACAATATTCATTGATTTTTGCCATTGAAAAACTCACTTTTATTCATATACCAGAAATGTTTGAAGCTACTGACTGAATGAAAGGAGCTGGCATCTCACTCTCTTTGAATCTTCTTTATCATGCTAGGATTAGCAGGAAAAAGCAAAAAATTTCAGAATTGCACCTTGCAATGTGGAGATATTACTGTTTGTGCATTTACAATATTCATTGATTTTTGCCATTGAAAAACGTCCAGAAATGTTTGAAGCTACTGACTGAATGAAAGGAGCTGGCATCTCACTCTCTTTGAATCTTCTTTATCATGCTAGGATTAGCAGGAAAAAGCAAAAAATTTCAGAATTGCACCTTGCAATGTGGAGATATTACTGTTTGTGCATTTACAATATTCATTGATTTTTGCCATTGAAAAACGTCCAGAAATGTTTGAAGCTACTGACTGAATGAAAGGAGCTGGCATCTCACTCTCTTTGAATCTTCTTTATCATGCTAGGATTAGCAGGAAAAAGCAAAAAATTTCAGAATTGCATCTTGCAATGTGGAGATATTACTGTTTGTGCATTTACAATATTCATTGATTTTTGCCATTGAAAAACGTCCAGAAATGTTTGAAGCTACTGACTGAATGAAAGGAGCTGGCATCTCAGTCTCTTTGAATCTTCTTTATCATGCTAGGATTAGCAGGAAAAAGCAAAAAATTTCAGAATTGCACCTTGCAATGTGGAGATATTACTGTTTGTGCATTTACAATATTCATTGATTTTTGCCATTGAAAAACGTCCAGAAATGATTGAAGCTACTGACTGAATGAAAGGAGCTGGCATCTCACTCTCTTTGAATCTTCTTTATCATGCTAGGATTAGCAGGAAAAAGCAAAAAATTTCAGAATTGCACCTTGCAATGTGGAGATATTACTGTTTGTGCATTTACAATATTCATTGATTTTTGCCATTGAAAAACGTCCAGAAATGTTTGAAGCTACTGACTGAATGAAAGGAGCTGGCATCTCACTCTCTTTGAATCTTCTTTATCATGCTAGGATTAGCAGGAAAACGCAAAAAATTTCAGAATTGCACCTTGCAATGTGGAGATATTACTGTTTGTGCATTTACAATATTGATTGATTTTTGCCATTGAAAAACGTCCAGAAATGTTTGAAGCTACTGACTGAATGAAAGGAGCTGGCATCTCACTCTCTTTGAATCTTCTTTATCATGCTAGGATTAGCAGGAAAAAGCAAAAAATTTCAGAATTGCACCTTGCAATGTGGAGATATTACTGTTTGTGCATTTACAATATTCATTGATTTTTGCCATTGAAAAACGTCCAGAAATGTTTGAAGCTACTGACTGAATGAAAGGAGCTGGCATCTCACTCTCTTTGAATCTTCTTTATCATGCTAGGATTAGCAGGAAAAAGCAAAAAATTTCAGAATTGCTCCTTGCAATGTGGAGATATTACTGTTTGTGCATTTACAATATTCATTGATTTTTGCCATTGAAAAACGTCCAGAAATGTTTGAAGCTACTGACTGAATGAAAGGAGCTGGCATCTCACTCTCTTTGAATCTTCTTTATCATGCTAGGATTAGCAGGAAAAAGCAAAAAATTTCAGAATTGCACCTTGCAATGTGGAGATATTACTGTTTGTGCATTTACAATATTCATTGATTTTTGCCATTGAAAAACGTCCAGAAATGTTTGAAGCTACTGACTGAATGAAAGGAGCTGGCATCTCACTCTCTTTGAATCTTCTTTATCATGCTAGGATTAGCAGGAAAAAGCAAAAAATTTCAGAATTGCACCTTGCAATGTGGAGATATTACTGTTTGTGCATTTACAATATTGATTGATTTTTGCCATTGAAAAATGTCCAGAAATGTTTGAAGCTACTGACTGAATGAAAGGAGCTGGCATCTCACTCTCTTTGAATCTTCTTTATCATGCTAGGATTAGCAGGAAAAAGCAAAAAATTTCAGAATTGCACCTTGCAATGTGGAGATATTACTGTTTGTGCATTTACAATATTCATTGATTTTTGCCATTGAAAAACGTCCAGAAATGTTTGAAGCTACTGACTGAATGAAAGGAGCTGGCATCTCACTCTCTTTGAATCTTCTTTATCATGCTAGGATTAGCAGGAAAAAGCAAAAAATTTCAGAATTGCACCTTGCAATGTGGAGATATTACTGTTTGTGCATATACAATATTCATTGATTTTTGCCATTGAAAAACATCATGTTATTCATATACCAGAAATGTTTGAAGCTACTGACTGAATGAAAGGAGCTGGCATCTCACTCTCTTTGAATCTTCTTTATCATGCTAGGATTAGCAGGAAAAAGCAAAAAATTTCAGAATTGCACCTTGCAATGTGGAGATATTACTGTTTGTGCATTTACAATATTCATTGATTTTTGCCATTGAAAAACGTCCAGAAATGTTTGAAGCTACTGACTGAATGAAAGGAGCTGGCATCTCACTCTCTTTGAATCTTCTTTATCATGCTAGGATTAGCAGGAAAAAGCAAAAAATTTCAGAATTGCACCTTGCAATGTGGAGATATTACTGTTTGTGCATTTACAATATTCATTGATTTTTGCCATTGAAAAACGTCCAGAAATGTTTGAAGCTACTGACTGAATGAAAGGAGCTGGCATCTCACTCTCTTTGAATCTTCTTTATCATGCTAGGATTAGCAGGAAAAAGCAAAAACTTTCAGAATTGCACCTTGCAATGTGGAGATATTACTGTTTGTGCATTTACAATATTCATTGATTTTTGCCATTGAAAAACGTCCAGAAATGTTTGAAGCTACTGACTGAATGAAAGGAGCTGGCATCTCACTCTCTTTGAATCTTCTTTATCATGCTAGGATTAGCAGGAAAAAGCAAAAAATTTCAGAATTGCACCTTGCAATGTGGAGATATTACTGTTTGTGCATTTACAATATTCATTGATTTTTGCCATTGAAAAACGTCCAGAAATGTTTGAAGCTACTGACTGAATGAAAGGAGCTGGCATCTCACTCTCTTTGAATCTTCTTTATCATGCTAGGATTAGCAGGAAAAAGCATAAAATTTCAGAATTGCACCTTGCAATGTGGAGATATTACTGTTTGTGCATTTACAATATTCATTGATTTTTGCCATTGAAAAACATCATGTTATTCATATACCAGAAATGTTTGAAGCTACTGACTGAATGAAAGGAGCTGGCATCTCACTCTCTTTGAATCTCCTTTATCATGCTAGGATTAGCAGGAAAAAGCAAAAAATTTCAGAATTGCACCTTGCAATGTGGAGATATTACTGTTTGTGCATTTACAATATTCATTGATTTTTGCCATTGAAAAACGTC
The DNA here is from genome assembly GCF_046119375.1 of Phyllobates terribilis. Taxonomy (NCBI): domain Eukaryota; kingdom Metazoa; phylum Chordata; class Amphibia; order Anura; family Dendrobatidae; genus Phyllobates; species Phyllobates terribilis. The sequence goes on along the minus strand of NW_027364978.1, from coordinate 144,599 downwards.
CAGAAATGTTTGAAGCTACTGACTGAATCAAAGGAGCTGGCATCTCACTCTCTTTGAATCTTCTTTATCATGCTAGGATTAGCAGGAAAAAGCAAAAAATTTCAGAATTGCACCTTGCAATGTGGAGATATTGCTGTTTGTGCATTTACAATATTCATTGATTTTTGCCATTGAAAAACATCATGTTATTCATATACCAGAAATGTTTGAAGCTACTGACTGAATGAAAGGAGCTGGCATCTCACTCTCTTTGAATCTTCTTTATCATGCTAGGATTAGCAGGAAAAAGCAAAAAATTTCAGAATTGCACCTTGCAATGTGGAGATATTACTGTTTGTGCATTTACAATATTCATTGATTTTTGCCATTGAAAAACGTCCAGAAATGTTTGAAGCTACTGACTGAATGAAAAGAACTGGCATCTCACTCTCTTTGAATCTTCTTTATCATGCTAGGATTAGCAGGAAAAAGCAAAAAATTTCAGAATTGCACCTTGCAATGTGGAGATATTACTGTTTGTGCATTTACAATATTCATTGATTTTTGCCATTGAAAAACGTCCAGAAATGTTTGAAGCTACTGACTGAATGAAAGGAGCTGGCATCTCACTCTCTTTGAATCTTCTTTATCATGCTAGAATTAGCAGGAAAAAGCAAAAAATTTCAGAATTGCACCTTGCAATGTGGAGATATTACTGTTTGTGCATTTACAATATTCATTGATTTTTGCCATTGAAAAACGTCCAGAAATGTTTGAAGCTACTGACTGAATGAAAGGAGCTGGCATCTCACTCTCTTTGAATCTTCTTTATCATGCTAGGATTAGCAGGAAAAAGCAAAAAATTTCAGAATTGCACCTTGCAATGTGGAGATATTACTGTTTGTGCATTTACAATATTCATTGATTTTTTCCATTGAAAAACGTCCAGAAATGTTTGAAGCTACTGACTGAATGAAAGGAGCTGGCATCTCACTCTCTTTGAATCTTCTTTATCATGCTAGGATTAGCAGGAAAAAGCAAAAAATTTCAGAATTGCACCTTGCAATGTGGAGATATTACTGTTTGTGCATTTACAATATTCATTGATTTTTGCCATTGAAAAACGTCCAGAAATGTTTGAAGCTACTGACTGAATGAAAGGAGCTGGCATCTCACTCTCTTTGAATCTTCTTTATCATGCTAGGATTAGCAGGAAAAAGCAAAAAATTTCAGAATTGCACCTTGCAATGTGGAGATATTACTGTTTGTGCATTTACAATATTCATTGATTTTTGCCATTGAAAAACGTCCAGAAATGTTTGAAGCTACTGACTGAATGAAAGGAGCTGGCATCTCACTCTCTTTGAATCTTCTTTATCATGCTAGGATTAGCAGGAAAAAGCAAAAAATTTCAGAATTGCACCTTGCAATGTGGAGATATTACTGTTTGTGCATTTACAATATTCATTGATTTTTGCCATTGAAAAACGTCCAGAAATGTTTGAAGCTACTGACTGAATGAAAGGAGCTGTCATCTCACTCTCTTTGAATCTTCTTTATCATGCTAGGATTAGCAGGAAAAAGCATAAAATTTCAGAATTGCACCTTGCAATGTGGAGATATTACTGTTTGTGCATTTACAATATTCATTGATTTTTGCCATTGAAAAACGTCCAGAAATGTTTGAAGCTACTGACTGAATGAAAGGAGCTGGCATCTCACTCTCTTTGAATCTTCTTTATCATGCTAGGATTAGCAGGAAAAAGCAAAAAATTTCAGAATTGCACCTTGCACTGTGGAGATATTACTGTTTGTGCATTTACAATATTCATTGATTTTTGCCATTGAAAAACGTCCAGAAATGTTTGAAGCTACTGACTGAATGAAAGGAGCTGGCATCTCACTCTCTTTGAATCTTATTTATCATGCTAGGATTAGCAGGAAAAAGCAAAAAATTTCAGAATTGCACCTTGCAATGTGGAGATATTACTGTTTGTGCATTTACAATATTCATTGATTTTTGCCATTGAAAAACATCATGTTATTCATATACCAGAAATGTTTGAAGCTACTGACTGAATGAAAGGAGCTGGCATCTCACTCTCTTTGAATCTCCTTTATCATGCTAGGATTAGCAGGAAAAAGCAAAAAATTTCAGAATTGCACCTTGCAATGTGGAGATATTACTGTTTGTGCATTTACAATATTCATTGATTTTTGCCATTGAAAAACGTCCAGAAATGTTTGAAGCTACTGACTGAATGAAAGGAGCTGGCATCTCACTCTCTTTGAATCTTCTTTATCATGCTAGGATTAGCAGGAAAAAGCAAAAAATTTCAGAATTGCACCTTGCAATGTGGAGATATTACTGTTTGTGCATTTACAATATTCATTGATTTTTGCCATTGAAAAACATCATGTTATTCATATACCAGAAATGTTTGAAGCTACTGACTGAATGAAAGGAGCTGGCATCTCACTCTCTTTGAATCTTCTTTATCATGCTAGGATTAGCAGGAAAAAGCAAAAAATTTCAGAATTGCACCTTGCAATGTGGAGATATTACTGTTTGTGCATTTACAATATTCATTGATTTTTGCCATTGAAAAACGTCCAGAAATGTTTGAAGCTACTGACTGAATGAAAGGAGCTGGCATCTCACTCTCTTTGAATCTTCTTTATCATGCTAGGATTAGCAGGAAAAAGCAAAAAATTTCAGAATTGCACCTTGCAATGTGGAGATATTACTGTTTGTGCATTTACAATATTCATTGATTTTTGCCATTGAAAAACGTCCAGAAATGTTTGAAGCTACTGACTGAATGAAAGGAGCTGGCATCTCACTCTCTTTGAATCTTCTTTATCATGCTAGGATTAGCAGGAAAAAGCAAAAAATTTCAGAATTGCACCTTGCAATGTGGAGATATTACTGTTTGTGCATTTACAATATTCATTGATTTTTGCCATTGAAAAACGTCCAGAAATGTTTGAAGCTACAGACTGAATGAAAGGAGCTGGCATCTCAGTCTCTTTGAATCTTCTTTATCATGCTAGGATTAGCAGGAAAAAGCAAAAAATTTCAGAATTGCACCTTGCAATGTGGAGATATTACTGTTTGTGCATTTACAATATTCATTGATTTTTGCCATTGAAAAACGTCCAGAAATGATTGAAGCTACTGACTGAATGAAAGGAGCTGGCATCTCACTCTCTTTGAATCTTCTTTATCATGCTAGGATTAGCAGGAAAAAGCAAAAAATTTCAGAATTGCACCTTGCAATGTGGAGATATTACTGTTTGTGCATTTACAATATTCATTGATTTTTGCCATTGAAAAACGTCCAGAAATGTTTGAAGCTACTGACTGAATGAAAGGAGCTGGCATCTCACTCTCTTTGAATCTTCTTTATCATGCTAGGATTAGCAGGAAAACGCAAAAAATTTCAGAATTGCACCTTGCAATGTGGAGATATTACTGTTTGTGCATTTACAATATTGATTGATTTTTGCCATTGAAAAACGTCCAGAAATGTTTGAAGCTACTGACTGAATGAAAGGAGCTGGCATCTCACTCTCTTTGAATCTTCTTTATCATGCTAGGATTAGCAGGAAAAAGCAAAAAATTTCAGAATTGCACCTTGCAATGTGGAGATATTACTGTTTGTGCATTTACAATATTCATTGATTTTTGCCATTGAAAAACGTCCAGAAATGTTTGAAGCTACTGACTGAATGAAAGGAGCTGGCATCTCACTCTCTTTGAATCTTCTTTATCATGCTAGGATTAGCAGGAAAAAGCAAAAAATTTCAGAATTGCTCCTTGCAATGTGGAGATATTACTGTTTGTGCATTTACAATATTCATTGATTTTTGCCATTGAAAAACGTCCAGAAATGTTTGAAGCTACTGACTGAATGAAAGGAGCTGGCATCTCACTCTCTTTGAATCTTCTTTATCATGCTAGGATTAGCAGGAAAAAGCAAAAAATTTCAGAATTGCACCTTGCAATGTGGAGATATTACTGTTTGTGCATTTACAATATTCATTGATTTTTGCCATTGAAAAACGTCCAGAAATGTTTGAAGCTACTGACTGAATGAAAGGAGCTGGCATCTCACTCTCTTTGAATCTTCTTTATCATGCTAGGATTAGCAGGAAAAAGCAAAAAATTTCAGAATTGCACCTTGCAATGTGGAGATATTACTGTTTGTGCATTTACAATATTGATTGATTTTTGCCATTGAAAAATGTCCAGAAATGTTTGAAGCTACTGACTGAATGAAAGGAGCTGGCATCTCACTCTCTTTGAATCTTCTTTATCATGCTAGGATTAGCAGGAAAAAGCAAAAAATTTCAGAATTGCACCTTGCAATGTGGAGATATTACTGTTTGTGCATTTACAATATTCATTGATTTTTGCCATTGAAAAACGTCCAGAAATGTTTGAAGCTACTGACTGAATGAAAGGAGCTGGCATCTCACTCTCTTTGAATCTTCTTTATCATGCTAGGATTAGCAGGAAAAAGCAAAAAATTTCAGAATTGCACCTTGCAATGTGGAGATATTACTGTTTGTGCATATACAATATTCATTGATTTTTGCCATTGAAAAACATCATGTTATTCATATACCAGAAATGTTTGAAGCTACTGACTGAATGAAAGGAGCTGGCATCTCACTCTCTTTGAATCTTCTTTATCATGCTAGGATTAGCAGGAAAAAGCAAAAAATTTCAGAATTGCACCTTGCAATGTGGAGATATTACTGTTTGTGCATTTACAATATTCATTGATTTTTGCCATTGAAAAACGTCCAGAAATGTTTGAAGCTACTGACTGAATGAAAGGAGCTGGCATCTCACTCTCTTTGAATCTTCTTTATCATGCTAGGATTAGCAGGAAAAAGCAAAAAATTTCAGAATTGCACCTTGCAATGTGGAGATATTACTGTTTGTGCATTTACAATATTCATTGATTTTTGCCATTGAAAAACGTCCAGAAATGTTTGAAGCTACTGACTGAATGAAAGGAGCTGGCATCTCACTCTCTTTGAATCTTCTTTATCATGCTAGGATTAGCAGGAAAAAGCAAAAACTTTCAGAATTGCACCTTGCAATGTGGAGATATTACTGTTTGTGCATTTACAATATTCATTGATTTTTGCCATTGAAAAACGTCCAGAAATGTTTGAAGCTACTGACTGAATGAAAGGAGCTGGCATCTCACTCTCTTTGAATCTTCTTTATCATGCTAGGATTAGCAGGAAAAAGCAAAAAATTTCAGAATTGCACCTTGCAATGTGGAGATATTACTGTTTGTGCATTTACAATATTCATTGATTTTTGCCATTGAAAAACGTCCAGAAATGTTTGAAGCTACTGACTGAATGAAAGGAGCTGGCATCTCACTCTCTTTGAATCTTCTTTATCATGCTAGGATTAGCAGGAAAAAGCATAAAATTTCAGAATTGCACCTTGCAATGTGGAGATATTACTGTTTGTGCATTTACAATATTCATTGATTTTTGCCATTGAAAAACATCATGTTATTCATATACCAGAAATGTTTGAAGCTACTGACTGAATGAAAGGAGCTGGCATCTCACTCTCTTTGAATCTCCTTTATCATGCAAGGATTAGCAGGAAAAAGCAAAAAATTTCAGAATTGCACCTTTCAATGTGGAGATATTACTGTTTGTGCATTTACAATATTCATTGATTTTTGCCATTGAAAAACGTCCAGAAATGTTTGAAGCTACTGACTGAATCAAAGGAGCTGGCATCTCACTCTCTTTGAATCTTCTTTATCATGCTAGGATTAGCAGGAAAAAGCAAAAAATTTCAGAATTGCACCTTGCAATGTGGAGATATTACTGTTTGTGCATTTACAATATTCATTGATTTTTGCCATTGAAAAACATCATGTTATTCATATACCAGAAATGTTTGAAGCTACTGACTGAATGAAAGGAGCTGGCATCTCACTCTCTTTGAATCTTCTTTATCATGCTAGGATTAGCAGGAAAAAGCAAAAAATTTCAGAATTGCACCTTGCAATGTGGAGATATTACTGTTTGTGCATTTACAATATTCATTGATTTTTGCCATTGAAAAATATCATGTTATTCATATACCAGAAATGTTTGAAGCTACTGACTGAATGAAAGGAGCTGGCATCTCACTCTCTTTGAATCTTCTTTATCATGCTAGGATTAGCAGGAAAAAGCAAAAAATTTCAGAATTGCACCTTGCAATGTGGAGATATTACTGTTTGTGCATTTACAATATTCATTGATTTTTGCCATTGAAAAACGTCCAGAAATGTTTGAAGCTACTGACTGAATGAAAAGAACTGGCATCTCACTCTCTTTGAATCTTCTTTATCATGCTAGGATTAGCAGGAAAAAGCAAAAAATTTCAGAATTGCACCTTGCAATGTGGAGATATTACTGTTTGTGCATTTACAATATTCATTGATTTTTGCCATTGAAAAACGTCCAGAAATGTTTGAAGCTACTGACTGAATGAAAGGAGCTGGCATCTCACTCTCTTTGAATCTTCTTTATCATGCTAGAATTAGCAGGAAAAAGCAAAAAATTTCAGAATTGCACCTTGCAATGTGGAGATATTACTGTTTGTGCATTTACAATATTCATTGATTTTTGCCATTGAAAAACGTCCAGAAATGTTTGAAGCTACTGACTGAATGAAAGGAGCTGGCATCTCACTCTCTTTGAATCTTCTTTATCATGCTAGGATTAGCAGGAAAAAGCAAAAAATTTCAGAATTGCACCTTGCAATGTGGAGATATTACTGTTTGTGCATTTACAATATTCATTGATTTTTTCCATTGAAAAACGTCCAGAAATGTTTGAAGCTACTGACTGAATGAAAGGAGCTGGCATCTCACTCTCTTTGAATCTTCTTTATCATGCTAGGATTAGCAGGAAAAAGCAAAAAATTTCAGAATTGCACCTTGCAATGTGGAGATATTACTGTTTGTGCATTTACAATATTCATTGATTTTTGCCATTGAAAAACGTCCAGAAATGTTTGAAGCTACTGACTGAATGAAAGGAGATGGCATCTCACTCTCTTTGAATCTTCTTTACCATGCTAGGATTAGCAGGAAAAAGCAAAAAATTTCAGAATTGCACCTTGCAATGTGGAGATATTACTGTTTGTGCATTTACAATATTGATTGATTTTTGCCATTGAAAAACGTCCAGAAATGTTTGAAGCTACTGACTGAATGAAAGGAGCTGGCATCTCACTCTCTTTGAATCTTCTTTATCATGCTAGGATTAGCAGGAAAAAGCAAAAAAATTCAGAATTGCACCTTGCAATGTGGAGAAATTACTGTTTGTGCATTTACAATATTCATTGATTTTTGCCATTGAAAAACGTCCAGAAATGTTTGAAGCTACTGACTGAATGAAAGGAGCTGGCATCTCACTCTCTTTGAATCTTCTTTATCATGCTAGGATTAGCAGGAAAAAGCAAAAAAATTCAGAATTGCACCTTGCAATGTGGAGATATTACTGTTTGTGCATTTACAATATTCATTGATTTTTGCCATTGAAAAACGTCCAGAAATGTTTGAAGCTACTGACTGAATGAAAGGAGCTGGCATCTCACTCTCTTTGAATCTTCTTTATCATGCTAGGATTAGCAGGAAAAAGCAAAAAAATTCAGAATTGCACCTTGCAATGTGGAGATATTACTGTTTGTGCATTTACAATATTCATTGATTTTTGCCATTGAAAAACGTCCAGAAATGTTTGAAGCTACTGACTGAATGAAAGGAGCTGGCATCTCACTCTCTTTGAATCTTCTTTATCATGCTAGGATTAGCAGGAAAAAGCAAAAAATTTCAGAATTGCACCTTGCAATGTGGAGATATTACTGTTTGTGCATTTACAATATTCATTGATTTTTGCCATTGAAAAACGTCCAGAAATGTTTGAAGCTACTGACTGAATGAAAGGAGCTGGCATCTCACTCTCTTTGAATCTTCTTTATCATGATAGGATTAGCAGGAAAAAGCAAAAAATTTCAGAATTGCACCTTGCAATGTGGAGATATTACTGTTTGTGCATTTACAATATTCATTGATTTTTGCCATTGAAAAACATCATGTTATTCATATACCAGAAATGTTTGAAGCTACTGACTGAATGAAAGGAGCTGGCATCTCATTCTCTTTGAATCTTATTTATCATGCTAGGATTAGCAGGAAAAAGCAAAAAATTTCAGAATTGCACCTTGCAATGTGGAGATATTACTGTTTGTGCATTTACAATATTCATTGATTTTTGCCATTGAAAAACGTCCAGAAATGTTTGAAGCTACTGACTGAATGAAAGGAGCTGGCATCTCACTCTCTTTGAATCTTCTTTATCATGCTAGGATTAGCAGGAAAAAGCAAAAAATTTCAGAATTGCACCTTGCAATGTGGAGATATTACTGTTTGTGCATTTACAATATTCATTGATTTTTGCCATTGAAAAACATCATGTTATTCATATAACAGAAATGTTTGAAGCTACTGACTGAATGAAAGGAGCTGGCATCTCACTCTCTTTGAATCTTCTTTATCATGCTAGGATTAGCAGGAAAAAGCAAAAAATTTCAGAATTGCACCTTGCAATGTGGAGATATTACTGTTTGTGCATTTAAAATATTCATTGATTTTTGCCATTGAAAAACGTCCAGAAATGTTTGAAGCTACTGACTGAATGAAAGGAGCTGGCATCTCACTCTCTTTGAATCTTCTTTATCATGCTAGGATTAGCAGGAAAAAGCAAAAAATTTCAGAATTGCACCTTGCAATGTGGAGATATTACTGTTTTTGCATTTAGAATATTCATTGATTTTTGCCATTGAAAAACGTCCAGAAATGTTTGAAGCTACAGACTGAATGAAAGGAGCTGGCATCTCACTCTCTTTGAATCTTCTTTATCATGCTAGGATTAGCAGGAAAAAGCAAAAAATTTCAGAATTGCACCTTGCAATGTGGAGATATTACTGTTTGTGCATTTACAATATTCATTGATTTTTGCCATTGAAAAACGTCCAGAAATGTTTGAAGCTACTGACTGAATGAAAGGAGCTGGCATCTCACTCTCTTTGAATCTTCTTTATCATGCTAGGATTAGCAGGAAAAAGCAAAAAATTTCAGAATTGCACCCTGCAATGTGGAGATATTACTGTTTGTGCATTTACAATATTCATTGATTTTTGCCATTGAAAAACGTCCAGAAATGTTTGAAGCTACTGACTGAATGAAAGGAGCTGGCATCTCACTCTCTTTGAATCTTTTTTATCATGCTAGGATCAGCAGGAAAAAGCAAAAAATTTCAGAATTGCACCTTGCAATGTGGAGATATTACTGTTTGTGCATTTACAATATTCATTGATTTTTGCCATTGAAAAACGTCCAGAAATGTTTGAAGCTACTGACTGAATGAAAGGAGCTGGCATCTCACTCTCTTTGAATCTTCTTTATCATGCTAGGATTAGCAGGAAAAAGCAAAAAATTTCAGAATTGCACCTTGCAATGTGGAGATATTACTGTTTGTGCATTTACAATATTCATTGATTTTTGCCATTGAAAAACGTCCAGAAATGTTTGAAGCTACTGACAGAATGAAAGGAGCTGGCATCTCACTCTCTTTGAATCTTCTTTATCATGCTAGGATTAGCAGGAAAAAGCAAAAAATTTCAGAATTGCACCGTGCAATGTGGAGATATTACTGTTTGTGCATTTACAATATTCATTGATTTTTGCCATTGAAAAACGTCCAGAAATGTTTGAAGCTACTGACTGAATGAAAGGAGCTGGCATCTCACTCTCTTTGAATCTTCTTTATCATGCTAGGATTAGCAGGAAAAAGCAAAAAATTTCAGAATTGCACCTTGCAATGTGGAGATATTACTGTTTGTGCATTTACAATATTCATGGATTTTTGCCATTGAAAAACGTCCAGAAATGTTTGACGCTACTGACTGAATGAAAGGAGCTGGCATCTCACTCTCTTTGAATCTTCTTTATCATGCTAGGATTAGCAGGAAAAAGCAAAAAATTTCAGAATTGCACCTTGCAATGTGGAGATATTACTGTTTGTGCATTTACAATATTCATTGATTTTTGCCATTGAAAAACATCATGTTATTCATATACCAGAAATGTTTGAAGCTACTGACTGAATGAAAGGAGCTGGCATCTCACTCTCTTTGAATCTTTTTTATCATGCTAGGATTAGCAGGAAAAAGCAAAAAATTTCAGAATTGCACCTTGCAATGTGGAGATATTACTGTTTGTGCATTTACAATATTCATTGATTTTTGCCATTGAAAAACGTCCAGAAATGTTTGAAGCTACTGACTGAATGAAAGGAGCTGGCATCTCATTCTCTTTGAATCTTCTTTATCATGCTAGGATTAGCAGGAAAAAGCAAAAAATTTCAGAATTGCACCTTGCAATGTGGAGATATTACTGTTTGTGCATTTACAATATTCATTGATTTTTGCCAGTGAAAAACATCATGTTATTCATATACCAGAAATGTTTGAAGCTACTGACTGAATGAAAGGAGCTGGCATCTCACTCTCTTTGAATGTTTTTTATCATGCTAGGATTAGCAGGAAAAAGCAAAAAATTTCAGAATTGCACCTTGCAATGTGGAGATATTACTGTTTGTGCATTTACAATATTCATTGATTTTTGCCATTGAAAAACGTCCAGAAATGTTTGAAGCTACTGACTGAATGAAAGGAGCTGGCATCTCATTCTCTTTGAATCTTCTTTATCATGCTAGGATTAGCAGGAAAAAGCAAAACATTTCAGAATTGCACCTTGCAATGTGGAGATATTACTGTTTGTGCATTTACAATATTCATTGATTTTTGCCATTGAAAAACGTCCAGAAATGTTTGAAGCTACTGACTGAATGAAAGGAGCTGGCATCTCACTCTCTTTGAATCTTCTTTATCATGCTAGGATTAGCAGGAAAAAGCAAAAAATTTCAGAATTGCACCTTGCAATGTGGAGATATTACTGTTTGTGCATTTACAATATTCATGGATTTTTGCCATTGAAAAACGTCCAGAAATGTTTGACGCTACTGACTGAATGAAAGGAGCTGGCATCTCACTCTCTTTGAATCTTCTTTATCATGCTAGGATTAGCAGGAAAAAGCAAAAAATTTCAGAATTGCACCTTGCAATGTGGAGATATTACTGTTTGTGCATTTACAATATTCATTGATTTTTGCCATTGAAAAACATCATGTTATTCATATACCAGAAATGTTTGAAGCTACTGACTGAATGAAAGGAGCTGGCATCTCACTCTCTTTGAATCTTTTTTATCATGCTAGGATTAGCAGGAAAAAGCAAAAAATTTCAGAATTGCACCTTGCAATGTGGAGATATTACTGTTTGTGCATTTACAATATTCATTGATTTTTGCCATTGAAAAACGTCCAGAAATGTTTGAAGCTACTGACTGAATGAAAGGAGCTGGCATCTCATTCTCTTTGAATCTTCTTTATCATGCTAGGATTAGCAGGAAAAAGCAAAAAATTTCAGAATTGCACCTTGCAATGTGGAGATATTACTGTTTGTGCATTTACAATATTCATTGATTTTTGCCAGTGAAAAACATCATGTTATTCATATACCAGAAATGTTTGAAGCTACTGACTGAATGAAAGGAGCTGGCATCTCACTCTCTTTGAATCTTTTTTATCATGCTAGGATTAGCAGGAAAAAGCAAAAAATTTCAGAATTGCACCTTGCAATGTGGAGATATTACTGTTTGTGCATTTACAATATTCATTGATTTTTGCCATTGAAAAACGTCCAGAAATGTTTGAAGCTACTGACTGAATGAAAGGAGCTGGCATCTCATTCTCTTTGAATCTTCTTTATCATGCTAGGATTAGCAGGAAAAAGCAAAACATTTCAGAATTGCACCTTGCAATGTGGAGATATTACTGTTTGTGCATTTACAATATTCATTGATTTTTGCCATTGAAAAACGTCCAGAAATGTTTGAAGCTACTGACTGAATGAAAGGAGCTGGCATCTCACTCTCTTTGAATCTTCTTTATCATGCTAGGATTAGCAGGAAAAAGCAAAAAATTTCAGAATTGCACCTTGCAATGTGGAGATATTATTGTTTGTGCATTTACAATATTCATTGATTTTTGCCATTGAAAAACGTCCAGAAATGTTTGAAGCTACTTACTGAATGAAAGGAGCTGACATCTCACTCTCTTTGAATCTTCTTTATCATGCTAGGATTAGCAGGAAAAAGCAAAAAATTTCAGAATTGCACCTTGCAATGTGGAGATATTACTGTTTTTGCATTTACAATATTCATTGATTTTTGCCATTGAAAAACGTCCAGAAATGTTTGAAGCTACTGACTGAATGAAAGGAGCTGGCATCTCACTCTCTTTGAATCTTCTTTATCATGCTAGGATTAGCAGGAAAAAGCAAAAAATTTCAGAATTGCACCTTGCAATGTGGAGATATTACTGTTTGTGCATTTACAATATTCATTGATATTTGCCATTGAAAAACGTCCAGAAATGTTTGAAGCTACTGACTGAATGAAAGGAGCTGGCATCTCACTCTCTTTGAATCTTCTTTATCATGCTAGGATTAGCAGGAAAAAGCAAAAAATTTCAGAATTGCACCTTGCAATGTGGAGATATTACTGTTTGTGCATTTACAATATTCATTGATTTTTGCCATTGAAAAACGTCCAGAAATGTTTGAAGCTACTGACTGAATGAAAGGAGCTGGCATCTCACTCTCTTTGAATCTTCTTTATCATGCTAGGATTAGCAGGAAAAAGCAAAAAATTTCAGAATTGCACCTTGCAATGTGGAGATATTACTGTTTGTGCATTTACAATATTCATTGATTTTTGCCATTGAAAAACGTCCAGAAATGTTTGAAGCTACTGACTGAATGAAAGGAGCTGGCATCTCACTCTCTTTGAATCTTCTTTATCATGCTAGGATTAGCAGGAAAAAGCAAAAAATTTCAGAATTGCACCTTGCAATGTGGAGATATTACTGTTTGTGCATTTACAATATTCATTGATTTTTGCCATTGAAAAACATCATGTTATTCATATACCAGAAATGTTTGAAGCTACTGACTGAATGAAAGGAGCTGGCATCTCACTCTCTTTGAATCTTCTTTATCATGCTAGGATTAGCAGGAAAAAGCAAAAAATTTCAGAATTGCACCTTGCAATGTGGAGATATTACTGTTTGTGCATTTACAATATTCATTGATTTTTGCCATTGAAAAACGTCCAGAAATGTTTGAAGCTACTGACTGAATGAAAGGAGCTGGCATCTCACTCTCTTTGAATCTTCTTTATCATGCTAGGATTAGCAGGAAAAAGCAAAAAATTTCAGAATTGCACCGTGCAATGTGGAGATATTACTGTTTGTGCATTTACAATATTCATTGATTTTTGCCATTGAAAAACTTCCAGAAATGTTTGAAGCTACTGACTGAATGAAAGGAGCTGGCATCTCACTCTCTTTGAATCTTCTTTATCATGCTAGGATTAGCAGGAAAAAGCAAAAAATTTCAGAATTGCACCTTGCAATGTGGAGATATTACTGTTTGTGCATTTACAATATTCATTGATTTTTGCCATTGAAAAACGTCCAGAAATGTTTGAAGCTACTGACTGAATGAAAGGAGCTGGCATCTCACTCTCTTTGAATCTTCTTTATCATGCTAGGATTAGCAGGAAAAAGCAAAAAATTTCAGAATTGCACCTTGCAATGTGGAGATATTACTGTTTGTGCATTTACAATATTCATTGATTTTTGCCATTGAAAAACATCATGTTATTCATATACCAGAAATGTTTGAAGCTACTGACTGAATGAAAGGAGCTGGCATCTCACTCTCTTTGAATCTTCTTTATCATGCTAGGATTAGCAGGAAAAAGCAAAAAATTTCAGAATTGCACCTTGCAATGTGGAGATATTACTGTTTGTGCATTTAAAATATTCATTGATTTTTGCCATTGAAAAACGTCCAGAAATGTTTGAAGCTACTGACTGAATGAAAGGAGCTGGCATCTCACTCTCTTTGAATCTTCTTTATCATGCTAGGATTAGCAGAAAAAAGCAAAAAATTTCAGAATTGCACCTTGCAATGTGGAGATATTACTGTTTTTGCATTTAGAATATTCATTGATTTTTGCCATTGAAAAACGTCCAGAAATGTTTGAAGCTACAGACTGAATGAAAGGAGCTGGCATCTCACTCTCTTTGAATCTTCTTTATCATGCTAGGATTAGCAGGAAAAAGCAAAAAATTTCAGAATTGCACCTTGCAATGTGGAGATATTACTGTTTGTGCATTTACAATATTCATTGATTTTTGCCATTGAAAAACGTCCAGAAATGTTTGAAGCTACTGACTGAATGAAAGGAGCTGGCATCTCACTCTCTTTGAATCTTCTTTATCATGCTAGGATTAGCAGGAAAAAGCAAAAAATTTCAGAATTGCACCCTGCAATGTGGAGATATTACTGTTTGTGCATTTACAATATTCATTGATTTTTGCCATTGAAAAACGTCCAGAAATGTTTGAAGCTACTGACTGAATGAAAGGAGCTGGCATCTCACTCTCTTTGAATCTTTTTTATCATGCTAGGATCAGCAGGAAAAAGCAAAAAATTTCAGAATTGCACCTTGCAATGTGGAGATATTACTGTTTGTGCATTTACAATATTCATTGATTTTTGCCATTGAAAAACGTCCAGAAATGTTTGAAGCTACTGACTGAATGAAAGGAGCTGGCATCTCACTCTCTTTGAATCTTCTTTATCATGCTAGGATTAGCAGGAAAAAGCAAAAAATTTCAGAATTGCACCTTGCAATGTGGAGATATTACTGTTTGTGCATTTACAATATTCATTGATTTTTGCCATTGAAAAACGTCCAGAAATGTTTGAAGCTACTGACAGAATGAAAGGAGCTGGCATCTCACTCTCTTTGAATCTTCTTTATCATGCTAGGATTAGCAGGAAAAAGCAAAAAATTTCAGAATTGCACCGTGCAATGTGGAGATATTACTGTTTGTGCATTTACAATATTCATTGATTTTTGCCATTGAAAAACGTCCAGAAATGTTTGAAGCTACTGACTGAATGAAAGGAGCTGGCATCTCACTCTCTTTGAATCTTCTTTATCATGCTAGGATTAGCAGGAAAAAGCAAAAAATTTCAGAATTGCACCTTGCAATGTGGAGATATTACTGTTTGTGCATTTACAATATTCATGGATTTTTGCCATTGAAAAACGTCCAGAAATGTTTGACGCTACTGACTGAATGAAAGGAGCTGGCATCTCACTCTCTTTGAATCTTCTTTATCATGCTAGGATTAGCAGGAAAAAGCAAAAAATTTCAGAATTGCACCTTGCAATGTGGAGATATTACTGTTTGTGCATTTACAATATTCATTGATTTTTGCCATTGAAAAACATCATGTTATTCATATACCAGAAATGTTTGAAGCTACTGACTGAATGAAAGGAGCTGGCATCTCACTCTCTTTGAATCTTTTTTATCATGCTAGGATTAGCAGGAAAAAGCAAAAAATTTCAGAATTGCACCTTGCAATGTGGAGATATTACTGTTTGTGCATTTACAATATTCATTGATTTTTGCCATTGAAAAACGTCCAGAAATGTTTGAAGCTACTGACTGAATGAAAGGAGCTGGCATCTCATTCTCTTTGAATCTTCTTTATCATGCTAGGATTAGCAGGAAAAAGCAAAAAATTTCAGAATTGCACCTTGCAATGTGGAGATATTACTGTTTGTGCATTTACAATATTCATTGATTTTTGCCATTGAAAAACGTCCAGAAATGTTTGAAGCTACTGACTGAATGAAAGGAGCTGGCATCTCACTCTCTTTGAATCTTCTTTATCATGCTAGGATTAGCAGGAAAAAGCAAAAAATTTCAGAATTGCACCTTGCAATGTGGAGATATTATTGTTTGTGCATTTACAATATTCATTGATTTTTGCCATTGAAAAACGTCCAGAAATGTTTGAAGCTACTTACTGAATGAAAGGAGCTGACATCTCACTCTCTTTGAATCTTCTTTATCATGCTAGGATTAGCAGGAAAAAGCAAAAAATTTCAGAATTCCACCTTGCAATGTGGAGATATTACTGTTTGTGCATTTACAATATTCATTGATTTTTGCCATTGAAAAACGTCCAGAAATGTTTGAAGCTACTGACTGAATGAGAGGAGCTGGCATCTCACTCTCTTTGAATCTTCTTTATCATGCTAGGATTAGGAGGAAAAGGCAAAAAATTTCAGAATTGCACCTTGCAATGTGGAGATATTACTGTTTTTGCATTTACAATATTCATTGATTTTTGCCATTGAAAAACGTCCAGAAATGTTTGAAGCTACTGACTGAATGAAAGGAGCTGGCATCTCACTCTCTTTGAATCTTCTTTATCATGCTAGGATTAGCAGGAAAAAGCAAAAAATTTCAGAATTGCACCTTGCAATGTGGAGATATTACTGTTTGTGCATTTACAATATTCATTGATATTTGCCATTGAAAAACGTCCAGAAATGTTTGAAGCTACTGACTGAATGAAAGGAGCTGGCATCTCACTCTCTTTGAATCTTCTTTATCATGCTAGGATTAGCAGGAAAAAGCAAAAAATTTCAGAATTGCACCTTGCAATGTGGAGATATTACTGTTTGTGCATTTACAATATTCATTGATTTTTGCCATTGAAAAACGTCCAGAAATGTTTGAAGCTACTGACTGAATGAAAGGAGCTGGCATCTCACTCTCTTTGAATCTTCTTTATCATGCTAGGATTAGCAGGAAAAAGCAAAAAATTTCAGAATTGCACCTTGCAATGTGGAGATATTACTGTTTGTGCATTTACAATATTCATTGATTTTTGCCATTGAAAAACGTCCAGAAATGTTTGAAGCTACTGACTGAATGAAAGGAGCTGGCATCTCACTCTCTTTGAATCTTCTTTATCATGCTAGGATTAGCAGGAAAAAGCAAAAAATTTCAGAATTGCACCTTGCAATGTGGAGATATTACTGTTTGTGCATTTACAATATTCATTGATTTTTGCCATTGAAAAACATCATGTTATTCATATACCAGAAATGTTTGAAGCTACTGACTGAATGAAAGGAGCTGGCATCTCACTCTCTTTGAATCTTCTTTATCATGCTAGGATTAGCAGGAAAAAGCAAAAAATTTCAGAATTGCACCTTGCAATGTGGAGATATTACTGTTTGTGCATTTACAATATTCATTGATTTTTGCCATTGAAAAACGTCCAGAAATGTTTGAAGCTACTGACTGAATGAAAGGAGCTGGCATCTCACTCTCTTTGAATCTTCTTTATCATGCTAGGATTAGCAGGAAAAAGCAAAAAATTTCAGAATTGCACCGTGCAATGTGGAGATATTACTGTTTGTGCATTTACAATATTCATTGATTTTTGCCATTGAAAAACTTCCAGAAATGTTTGAAGCTACTGACTGAATGAAAGGAGCTGGCATCTCACTCTCTTTGAATCTTCTTTATCATGCTAGGATTAGCAGGAAAAAGCAAAAAATTTCAGAATTGCACCTTGCAATGTGGAGATATTACTGTTTGTGCATTTACAATATTCATTGATTTTTGCCATTGAAAAACGTCCAGAAATGTTTGAAGCTACTGACTGAATGAAAGGAGCTGGCATCTCACTCTCTTTGAATCTTCTTTATCATGCTAGGATTAGCAGGAAAAAGCAAAAAATTTCAGAATTGCACCTTGCAATGTGGAGATATTACTGTTTGTGCATTTACAATATTCATTGATTTTTGCCATTGAAAAACATCATGTTATTCATATACCAGAAATGTTTGAAGCTACTGACTGAATGAAAGGAGCTGGCATCTCACTCTCTTTGAATCTTTTTTATCATGCTAGGATTAGCAGTAAAAAGCAAAAAATTTCAGAATTGCACCTTGCAATGTGGAGATATTACTGTTTGTGCATTTACAATATTCATTGATTTTTGCCATTGAAAAACGTCCAGAAATGTTTGAAGCTACTGACTGAATGAAAGGAGCTGGCATCTCGCTCTCTTTGAATCTTCTTTATCATGCTAGGATTAGCAGGAAAAAGCAAAAAATTTCAGAATTGCACCTTGCAATGTGGAGATATTACTGTTTGTGCATTTACAATATTCATTGATTTTTGCCATTGAAAAACGTCCAGAAATGTTTGAAGCTACTGACTGAATGAAAGGAGCTGGCATCTCACTCTCTTTTAATCTTCTTTATCATGCTAGGAATAGCAGGAAAAAGCAAAAAATTTCAGAATTGCACCTTGCAATGTGGAGATATTACTGTTTGTGCATTTACAATATTCATTGATTTTTGCCATGGAAAAACGTCCAGAAATGTTTGAAGCTACTGACTGAATGAAAGGAGCTGGCATCTCACTCTCTTTGAATCTTCTTTATCATGCTAGGATTAGCAGGAAAAAGCAAAAAATTTCAGAATTGCACCTTGCAATGTGGAGATATTACTGTTTGTGCATTTACAATATTCATTGATTTTTGCCATTGAAAAACGTCCAGAAATGTTTGAAGCTACTGACTGAATGAAAGGAGCTGGCATCTCACTCTCTTTGAATCTTCTTTATCATGCTAGGATTAGCAGGAAAAAGCAAAAAATTTCAGAATTGCACCTTGCAATGTGGAGATATTACTGTTTGTGCATTTACAATATTCATTGATTTTTGCCATTGAAAAACGTCCAGAAATGTTTGAAGCTACTGACTGAATGAAAGGAGCTGGCATCTCACTCTCTTTGAATCTTCTTTATCATGCTAGGATTAGCAGGAAAAAGCAAAAAATTTCAGAATTGCACCTTGCAATGTGGAGATATTACTGTTTGTGCATTTACAATATTCATTGATTTTTGCCATTGAAAAACGTCCAGAAATGTTTGAAGCTACTGACTGAATGAAAGGAGCTGGCATCTCACTCTCTTTGAATCTTCTTTATCATGCTAGGATTAGCAGGAAAAAGCAAAAACTTTCAGAATTGCACCTTGCAATGTGGAGATATTACTGTTTGTGCATTTACAATATTCATTGATTTTTGCCATTGAAAAACGTCCAGAAATGTTTGAAGCTACTGACTGAATGAAAGGAGCTGGCATCTAACTCTCTTTGAATCTTCTTTATCATGCTAGGATTAGCAGGAAAAAGCAAAAAATTTCAGAATAGCACCTTGCAATGTGGAGATATTACTGTTTGTGCATTTACAATATTCATTGATTTTTGCCATTGAAAAACATCATGTTATTCATATACCAGAAATGTTTGAAGCTGCTGACTGAATGAAAGGAGCTGGCATCTCACTCTCTTTGAATATTCTTTATCATGCTAGGATTAGCAGGAAAAAGCAAAAAATTTCAGAATTGCACCTTGCAATGTGGAGATATTACTGTTTGTGCATTTACAATATTCATTGATTTTTGCCATTGAAAAACGTCGAGAAATGTTTGAAGCTACTGACTGAATGAAAGGAGCTGGCATCTCACTCTCTTTGAATCTTCTTTATCATGCTAGGATTAGCAGGAAAAAGCAAAAAATTTCAGAATTGCACCTTGCAATGTGGAGATATTAATGTTTGTGCATTTACAATATTCATCGATTTTTGCCATTGAAAAACATCATGTTATTCATATACCAGAAATGTTTGAAGCTACTGACTGAATGAAAGGAGCTGGCATCTCACTCTCTTTGATTCTTCTTTATCATGCTAGGATTAGCAGGAAAAAGCAAAAAATTTCAGAATTGCACCTTGCAATGTGGAGATATTACTGTTTGTGCATTTACAATATTCATTGATTTTTGCCATTGAAAAACGTCCAGAAATGTTTGAAGCTACTGACTGAATGAAAGGAGCTGGCATCTCACTCTCTTTGAATCTTCTTTATCATGCTAGGATTAGCAGGAAAAAGCAAAAAATTTCAGAATTGCACCTTGCAATGTGGAGATATTACTGTTTGTGCATTTACAATATTCATTGATTTTTGCCATTGAAAAACGTCCAGAAATGTTTGAAGCTACTGACTGAATAAAAGGAGCTGGCATCTCACTCTCTTTGAATCTTCTTTATCATGCTAGGATTAGCAGGAAAAAGCAAAAAATTTCAGAATTGCACCTTGCAATGTGGAGATATTACTGTTTGTGCATTTACAATATTCATTGATTTTTGCCATTGAAAAATGTCCAGAAATGTTTGAAGCTACTGACTGAATGAAAGGAGCTGGCATCTCACTCTCTTTGAATCTTCTTTATCATGCTAGGATTAGCAGGAAAAAGCAAAAAATTTCAGAATTGCACCTTGCAATGTGGAGATATTACTGTTTGTGCATTTACAATATTCATTGATTTTTGCCATTGAAAAACGTCCAGAAATGTTTGAAGCTACTGACTGAATGAAAGGAGCTGGCATCTCACGCTCTTTGAATCTTCTTTATCATGCTAGGATTAGCAGGAAAAAGCAAAAAATTTCAGAATTGCACCTTGCAATGTGGAGATATTACTGTTTGTGCATTTACAATATTCATTGATTTTTGCCATTGAAAAACATCATGTTATTCATATACCAGAAATGTTTGAAGCTACTGACTGAATGAAAGGAGCTGGCATCTCACTCTCTTTGAATCTTTTTTATCATGCTAGGATTAGCAGGAAAAAGCAAAACATTTCAGAATTGCACCTTGCAATGTGGAGATATTACTGTTTGTGCATTTACAATATTCATTGATTTTTGCCATTGAAAAATGTCCAGAAATGTTTGAAGCTACTGACTGAATGAAAGGAGCTGGCATCTCATTCTCTTTGAATCTTCTTTATCATGCTAGGATTAGCAGGAAAAAGCAAAAAATTTCAGAATTCCACCTTGCAATGTGGAGATATTACTGTTTGTGCATTTACAATATTCATTGATTTTTGCCATTGAAAAACGTCCAGAAATGTTTGAAGCTACTGACTGAATGAAAGGAGCTGGCATCTCACTCTCTTTGAATCTTCTTTATCATGCTAGGATTAGCAGGAAAAAGCAAAAAATTTCAGAATTGCACCTTGCAATGTGGAGATATTACTGTTTGTGCATTTACAATATTCATTGATTTTTGCCATTGAAAAACGTCCAGAAATGTTTGAAGCTACTGACTGAATGAAAGGAGCTGGCATCTCACTCTCTTTGAATCTTCTTTATCATGCTAGGATTAGGAGGAAAAGGCAAAAAATTTCAGAATTGCACCTTGCAATGTGGAGATATTACTGTTTGTGCATTTACAATATTCATTGATTTTTGCCATTGAAAAACGTCCAGAAATGTTTGAAGCTACTGACTGAATGAAAGGAGCTGGCATCTCACTCTCTTTGAATCTTCTTTATCATGCTAGGTTTAGCAGGAAAAAGCAAAAAATTTCAGAATTGCACCTTGCAATGTGGAGATATTACTGTTTGTGCATTTACAATATTCATTGATATTTGCCATTGAAAAACGTCCAGAAATGTTTGAAGCTACTGACTGAATGAAAGGAGCTGGCATCTCATTCTCTTTGAATCTTCTTTATCATGCTAGGATTAGCAGGAAAAAGCAAAAAATTTCAGAATTGCACCTTGCAATGTGGAGATATTACTGTTTGTGCATTTACAATATTCATTGATTTTTGCCATTGAAAAACGTCCAGAAATGTTTGAAGCTACTGACTGAATGAAAGGAGCTGGCATCTCACTCTCTTTGAATCTTCTTTATCATGCTAGGATTAGCAGGAAAAAGCAAAAAATTTCAGAATTGCACCTTGCAATGTGGAGATATTACTGTTTGTGCATTTACAATATTCATTGATATTTGCCATTGAAAAACGTCCAGAAATGTTTGAAGCTACTGACTGAATGAAAGGAGCTGGCATCTCACTCTCTTTGAATCTTCTTTATCATGCTAGGATTAGCAGGAAAAAGCAAAAAATTTCAGAATTGCACCTTGCAATGTGGAGATATTACTGTTTGTGCATTTACAATATTCATTGATTTTTGCCATTGAAAAACGTCCAGAAATGTTTGAAGCTACTGACTGAATGAAAGGAGCTGGCATCTCACTCTCTTTGAATCTTCTTTATCATGCTAGGATTAGCAGGAAAAAGCAAAAAATTTCAGAATTGCACCTTGCAATGTGGAGATATTACTGTTTGTGCATTTACAATATTCATTGATATTTGCCATTGAAAAACGTCCAGAAATGTTTGAAGCTACTGACTGAATGAAAGGAGCTGGCATCTCACTCTCTTTGAATCTTCTTTATCATGCTAGGATTAGCAGGAAAAAGCAAAAAATTTCAGAATTGCACCTTGCAATGTGGAGATATTACTGTTTGTGCATTTACAATATTCATTGATTTTTGCCATTGAAAAACGTCCAGAAATGTTTGAAGCTACTGACTGAATGAAAGGAGCTGGCATCTCACTCTCTTTGAATCTTCTTTATCATGCTAGGATTAGCAGGAAAAAGCAAAAAATTTCAGAATTGCACCTTGCAATGTGGAGATATTACTGTTTGTGCATTTACAATATTCATTGATTTTTGCCATTGAAAAACGTCCAGAAATGTTTGAAGCTACTGACTGAATGAAAGGAGCTGGCATCTCACTCTCTTTGAATCTTCTTTATCATGCTAGGATTAGCAGGAAAAAGCAAAAAATTTCAGAATTGCACCTTGCAATGTGGAGATATTACTGTTTGTGCATTTACAATATTCATTGATTTTTGCCATTGAAAAACATCATGTTATTCATATACCAGAAATGTTTGAAGCTACTGACTGAATGAAAGGAGCTGGCATCTCACTCTCTTTGAATCTTCTTTATCATGCTAGGATTAGCAGGAAAAAGCAAAAAATTTCAGAATTGCACCTTGCAATGTGGAGATATTACTGTTTGTGCATTTACAATATTCATTGATTTTTGCCATTGAAAAACGTCCAGAAATGTTTGAAGCTACTGACTGAATGAAAGGAGCTGGCATCTCACTCTCTTTGAATCTTCTTTATCATGCTAGGATTAGCAGGAAAAAGCAAAAAATTTCAGAATTGCACCGTGCAATGTGGAGATATTACTGTTTGTGCATTTACAATATTCATTGATTTTTGCCATTGAAAAACTTCCAGAAATGTTTGAAGCTACTGACTGAATGAAAGGAGCTGGCATCTCACTCTCTTTGAATCTTCTTTATCATGCTAGGATTAGCAGGAAAAAGCAAAAAATTTCAGAATTGCACCTTGCAATGTGGAGATATTACTGTTTGTGCATTTACAATATTCATTGATTTTTGCCATTGAAAAACGTCCAGAAATGTTTGAAGCTACTGACTGAATGAAAGGAGCTGGCATCTCACTCTCTTTGAATCTTCTTTATCATGCTAGGATTAGCAGGAAAAAGCAAAAAATTTCAGAATTGCACCTTGCAATGTGGAGATATTACTGTTTGTGCATTTACAATATTCATTGATTTTTGCCATTGAAAAACATCATGTTATTCATATACCAGAAATGTTTGAAGCTACTGACTGAATGAAAGGAGCTGGCATCTCACTCTCTTTGAATCTTTTTTATCATGCTAGGATTAGCAGTAAAAAGCAAAAAATTTCAGAATTGCACCTTGCAATGTGGAGATATTACTGTTTGTGCATTTACAATATTCATTGATTTTTGCCATTGAAAAACGTCCAGAAATGTTTGAAGCTACTGACTGAATGAAAGGAGCTGGCATCTCGCTCTCTTTGAATCTTCTTTATCATGCTAGGATTAGCAGGAAAAAGCAAAAAATTTCAGAATTGCACCTTGCAATGTGGAGATATTACTGTTTGTGCATTTACAATATTCATTGATTTTTGCCATTGAAAAACGTCCAGAAATGTTTGAAGCTACTGACTGAATGAAAGGAGCTGGCATCTCACTCTCTTTTAATCTTCTTTATCATGCTAGGATTAGCAGGAAAAAGCAAAAAATTTCAGAATTGCACCTTGCAATGTGGAGATATTACTGTTTGTGCATTTACAATATTCATTGATTTTTGCCATTGAAAAACGTCCAGAAATGTTTGAAGCTACTGACTGAATGAAAGGAGCTGGCATCTCACTCTCTTTGAATCTTCTTTATCATGCTAGGATTAGCAGGAAAAAGCAAAAAATTTCAGAATTGCACCTTGCAATGTGGAGATATTACTGTTTGTGCATTTACAATATTCATTGATTTTTGCCATTGAAAAACGTCCAGAAATGTTTGAAGCTACTGACTGAATGAAAGGAGCTGGCATCTCACTCTCTTTGAATCTTCTTTATCATGCTAGGATTAGCAGGAAAAAGCAAAAAATTTCAGAATTGCACCTTGCAATGTGGAGATATTACTGTTTGTGCATTTACAATATTCATTGATTTTTGCCATTGAAAAACGTCCAGAAATGTTTGAAGCTACTGACTGAATGAAAGGAGCTGGCATCTCACTCTCTTTGAATCTTCTTTATCATGCTAGGATTAGCAGGAAAAAGCAAAAACTTTCAGAATTGCACCTTGCAATGTGGAGATATTACTGTTTGTGCATTTACAATATTCATTGATTTTTGCCATTGAAAAACGTCCAGAAATGTTTGAAGCTACTGACTGAATGAAAGGAGCTGGCATCTAACTCTCTTTGAATCTTCTTTATCATGCTAGGATTAGCAGGAAAAAGCAAAAAATTTCAGAATAGCACCTTGCAATGTGGAGATATTACTGTTTGTGCATTTACAATATTCATTGATTTTTGCCATTGAAAAACATCATGTTATTCATATACCAGAAATGTTTGAAGCTGCTGACTGAATGAAAGGAGCTGGCATCTCACTCTCTTTGAATATTCTTTATCATGCTAGGATTAGCAGGAAAAAGCAAAAAATTTCAGAATTGCATATTGCAATGTGGAGATATTACTGTTTGTGCATTTACAATATTCATTGATTTTTGCCATTGAAAAACGTCCAGAAATGTTTGAAGCTACTGACTGAATGAAAGGAGCTGGCATCTCACTCTCTTTGAATCTTCTTTATCATGCTAGGATTAGCAGGAAAAAGCAAAAAATTTCAGAATTGCACCTTGCAATGTGGAGATATTAATGTTTGTGCATTTACAATATTCATTGATTTTTGCCATTGAAAAACATCATGTTATTCATATACCAGAAATGTTTGAAGCTACTGACTGAATGAAAGGAGCTGGCATCTCACTCTCTTTGATTCTTCTTTATCATGCTAGGATTAGCAGGAAAAAGCAAAAAATTTCAGAATTGCACCTTGCAATGTGGAGATATTACTGTTTGTGCATTTACAATATTCATTGATTTTTGCCATTGAAAAACGTCCAGAAATGTTTGAAGCTACTGACTGAATGAAAGGAGCTGGCATCTCACTCTCTTTGAATCTTCTTTATCATGCTAGGATTAGCAGGAAAAAGCAAAAAATTTCAGAATTGCACCTTGCAATGTGGAGATATTACTGTTTGTGCATTTACAATATTCATTGATTTTTGCCATTGAAAAACGTCCAGAAATGTTTGAAGCTACTGACTGAATAAAAGGAGCTGGCATCTCACTCTCTTTGAATCTTCTTTATCATGCTAGGATTAGCAGGAAAAAGCAAAAAATTTCAGAATTGCACCTTGCAATGTGGAGATATTACTGTTTGTGCATTTACAATATTCATTGATTTTTGCCATTGAAAAATGTCCAGAAATGTTTGAAGCTACTGACTGAATGAAAGGAGCTGGCATCTCACTCTCTTTGAATCTTCTTTATCATGCTAGGATTAGCAGGAAAAAGCAAAAAATTTCAGAATTGCACCTTGCAATGTGGAGATATTACTGTTTGTGCATTTACAATATTCATTGATTTTTGCCATTGAAAAACGTCCAGAAATGTTTGAAGCTACTGACTGAATGAAAGGAGCTGGCATCTCACGCTCTTTGAATCTTCTTTATCATGCTAGGATTAGCAGGAAAAAGCAAAAAATTTCAGAATTGCACCTTGCAATGTGGAGATATTACTGTTTGTGCATTTACAATATTCATTGATTTTTGCCATTGAAAAACATCATGTTATTCATATACCAGAAATGTTTGAAGCTACTGACTGAATGAAAGGAGCTGGCATCTCACTCTCTTTGAATCTTCTTTATCATGCTAGGATTAGCAGGAAAAAGCAAAAAATTTCAGAATTGCACCTTGCAATGTGGAGATATTACTGTTTGTGCATTTACAATATTCATTGATTTTTGCCATTGAAAAACGTCCAGAAATGTTTGAAGCTACTGACTGAATGAAAGGAGCTGGCATCTCACTCTCTTTGAATCTTCTTTATCATGCTAGGATTAGGAGGAAAAGGCAAAAAATTTCAGAAATGCACCTTGCAATGTGGAGATATTACTGTTTGTGCATTTACAATATTCATTGATTTTTGCCATTGAAAAACGTCCAGAAATGTTTGAAGCTACTGACTGAATGAAAGGAGCTGGCATCTCACTCTCTTTGAATCTTCTTTATCATGCTAGGTTTAGCAGGAAAAAGCAAAAAATTTCAGAATTGCACCTTGCAATGTGGAGATATTACTGTTTGTGCATTTACAATATTCATTGATATTTGCCATTGAAAAACGTCCAGAAATGTTTGAAGCTACTGACTGAATGAAAGGAGCTGGCATCTCACTCTCTTTGAATCTTCTTTATCATGCTAGGATTAGCAGGAAAAAGCAAAAAATTTCAGAATTGCACCTTGCAATGTGGAGATATTACTGTTTGTGCATTTACAATATTCATTGATTTTTGCCATTGAAAAACGTCCAGAAATGTTTGAAGCTACTGACTGAATGAAAGGAGCTGGCATCTCACTCTCTTTGAATCTTCTTTATCATG
Organism: Phyllobates terribilis; assembly: GCF_046119375.1. Classification (NCBI taxonomy): domain Eukaryota; kingdom Metazoa; phylum Chordata; class Amphibia; order Anura; family Dendrobatidae; genus Phyllobates; species Phyllobates terribilis. Next base: position 117,565 of record NW_027364978.1, on the reverse strand, counting down.
CTAGGATTAGCAGGAAAAAGCAAAAAATTTCAGAATTGCACCTTGCAATGTGGAGATATTACTGTTTGTGCATTTACAATATTCATTGATTTTTGCCATTGAAAAACGTCCAGAAATGTTTGAAGCTACTGACTGAATGAAAGGAGCTGGCATCTCACTCTCTTTGAATCTTCTTTATCATGCTAGGATTAGCAGGAAAAAGCAAAAAATTTCAGAATTGCACCTTCAATGTGGAGATATTACTGTTTGTGCATTTACAATATTCATTGATTTTTGCCATTGAAAAACATCATGTTATTCATATACCAGAAATGTTTGAAGCTACTGACTGAATGAAAGGAGCGGGCATCTCACTCTCTTTGAATCTTCTTTATCATGCTAGGATTAGCAGGAAAAAGCAAAAAATTTCAGAATTGCACCTTGCAATGTGGAGATATTACTGTTTGTGCATTTACAATATTCATTGATTTTTGCCATTGAAAAACGTCCAGAAATGTTTGAAGCTACTGACTGAATGAAAGGAGCTGGCATCTCACTCTCTTTGAATCTTCTTTATCATGCTAGGATTAGCAGGAAAAAGCAAAAAATTTCAGAATTGCACCGTGCAATGTGGAGATATTACTGTTTGTGCATTTACAATATTCATTGATTTTTGCCATTGAAAAACGTCCAGAAATGTTTGAAGCTACTGACTGAATGAAAGGAGCTGGCATCTCACTCTCTTTGAATCTTCTTTATCATGCTAGGATTAGCAGGAAAAAGCAAAAAATTTCAGAATTGCACCTTACAATGTGGAGATATTACTGTTTGTGCATTTACAATATTCATTGATTTTTGCCATTGAAAAACGTCCAGAAATGTTTGAAGCTACTGACTGAATGAAAGGAGCTGGCATCTCACTCTCTTTGAATCTTCTTTATCATGCTAGGATTAGCAGGAAAAAGCAAAAAATTTCAGAATTGCACCTTGCAATGTGGAGATATTACTGTTTGTGCATTTACAATATTCATTGATTTTTGCCATTGAAAAACATCATGTTATTCATATACCAGAAATGTTTGAAGCTACTGACTGAATGAAAGGAGCTGGCATCTCACTCTCTTTGAATCTTTTTTATCATGCTAGGATTAGCAGTAAAAAGCAAAAAATTTCAGAATTGCACCTTGCAATGTGGAGATATTACTGTTTGTGCATTTACAATATTCATTGATTTTTGCCATTGAAAAACGTCCAGAAATGTTTGAAGCTACTGACTGAATGAAAGGAGCTGGCATCTCGCTCTCTTTGAATCTTCTTTATCATGCTAGGATTAGCAGGAAAAAGCAAAAAATTTCAGAATTGCACCTTGCAATGTAGAGATATTACTGTTTGTGCATTTACAATATTCATTGATTTTTGCCATTGAAAACCATCATGTTATTCATATACCAGAAATGTTTGAAGCTACTGACTGAATGAAAGGAGCTGGCATCTCACTCTCTTTGAATCTTCTTTATCATGCTAGGATTAGCAGGAAAAAGCAAAAAATTTCAGAATTGCACCTTGCAATGTGGAGATATTACTGTTTGTGCATTTACAATATTCATTGATTTTTGCCATTGAAAAACGTCCAGAAATGTTTGAAGCTACTGACTGAATGAAAGGAGCTGGCATCTCACTCTCTTTGAATCTTCTTTATCATGCTAGGATTAGCAGGAAAAAGCAAAAAATTTCAGAATTGCACCTTGCAATGTGGAGATATTATTGTTTGTGCATTTACAATATTCATTGATTTTTGCCATTGAAAAACGTCCAGAAATGTTTGAAGCTACTGACTGAATGAAAGGAGCTGGCATCTCACTCTCTTTTAATCTTCTTTATCATGCTAGGAATAGCAGGAAAAAGCAAAAAATTTCAGAATTGCACCTTGCAATGTGGAGATATTACTGTTTGTGCATTTACAATATTCATTGATTTTTGCCATGGAAAAACGTCCAGAAATGTTTGAAGCTACTGACTGAATGAAAGGAGCTGGCATCTCACTCTCTTTGAATCTTCTTTATCATGCTAGGATTAGCAGGAAAAAGCAAAAAATTTCAGAATTGCACCTTGCAATGTGGAGATATTACTGTTTGTGCATTTACAATATTCATTGATATTTGCCATTGAAAAACGTCCAGAAATGTTTGAAGCTACTGACTGAATAAAAGGAGCTGGCATCTCACTCTCTTTGAATCTTCTTTATCATGCTAGGATTAGCAGGAAAAAGCAAAAAATTTCAGAATTGCACCTTGCAATGTGGAGATATTACTGTTTGTGCATTTACAATATTCATTGATTTTTGCCATTGAAAAATGTCCAGAAATGTTTGAAGCTACTGACTGAATGAAAGGAGCTGGCATCTCACTCTCTTTGAATCTTCTTTATCATGCTAGGATTAGCAGGAAAAAGCAAAAAATTTCAGAATTGCACCTTGCAATGTGGAGATATTACTGTTTGTGCATTTACAATATTCATTGATTTTTGCCATTGAAAAACGTCCAGAAATGTTTGAAGCTACTGACTGAATGAAAGGAGCTGGCATCTCACGCTCTTTGAATCTTCTTTATCATGCTAGGATTAGCAGGAAAAAGCAAAAAATTTCAGAATTGCACCTTGCAATGTGGAGATATTACTGTTTGTGCATTTACAATATTCATTGATTTTTGCCATTGAAAAACATCATGTTATTCATATACCAGAAATGTTTGAAGCTACTGACTGAATGAAAGGAGCTGGCATCTCACTCTCTTTGAATCTTTTTTATCATGCTAGGATTAGCAGGAAAAAGCAAAACATTTCAGAATTGCACCTTGCAATGTGGAGATATTACTGTTTGTGCATTTACAATATTCATTGATTTTTGCCATTGAAAAATGTCCAGAAATGTTTGAAGCTACTGACTGAATGAAAGGAGCTGGCATCTCACTCTCTTTGAATCTTCTTTATCATGCTAGGATTAGCAGGAAAAAGCAAAAAATTTCAGAATTCCACCTTGCAATGTGGAGATATTACTGTTTGTGCATTTACAATATTCATTGATTTTTGCCATTGAAAAACGTCCAGAAATGTTTGAAGCTACTGACTGAATGAAAGGAGCTGGCATCTCACTCTCTTTGAATCTTCTTTATCATGCTAGGATTAGCAGGAAAAAGCAAAAAATTTCAGAATTGCACCTTGCAATGTGGAGATATTACTGTTTGTGCATTTACAATATTCATTGATTTTTGCCATTGAAAAACGTCCAGAAATGTTTGAAGCTACTGACTGAATGAAAGGAGCTGGCATCTCACTCTCTTTGAATCTTCTTTATCATGCTAGGATTAGGAGGAAAAGGCAAAAAATTTCAGAATTGCACCTTGCAATGTGGAGATATTACTGTTTGTGCATTTACAATATTCATTGATTTTTGCCATTGAAAAACGTCCAGAAATGTTTGAAGCTACTGACTGAATGAAAGGAGCTGGCATCTCACTCTCTTTGAATCTTCTTTATCATGCTAGGTTTAGCAGGAAAAAGCAAAAAATTTCAGAATTGCACCTTGCAATGTGGAGATATTACTGTTTGTGCATTTACAATATTCATTGATATTTGCCATTGAAAAACGTCCAGAAATGTTTGAAGCTACTGACTGAATGAAAGGAGCTGGCATCTCACTCTCTTTGAATCTTCTTTATCATGCTAGGATTAGCAGGAAAAAGCAAAAAATTTCAGAATTGCACCTTGCAATGTGGAGATATTACTGTTTGTGCATTTACAATATTCATTGATTTTTGCCATTGAAAAACGTCCAGAAATGTTTGAAGCTACTGACTGAATGAAAGGAGCTGGCATCTCACTCTCTTTGAATCTTCTTTATCATGCTAGGATTAGCAGGAAAAAGCAAAAAATTTCAGAATTGCACCTTGCAATGTGGAGATATTACTGTTTGTGCATTTACAATATTCATTGATTTTTGCCATTGAAAAACGTCCAGAAATGTTTGAAGCTACTGACTGAATGAAAGGAGCTGGCATCTCACTCTCTTTGAATCTTCTTTATCATGCTAGGATTAGCAGGAAAAAGCAAAAAATTTCAGAATTGCACCTTCAATGTGGAGATATTACTGTTTGTGCATTTACAATATTCATTGATTTTTGCCATTGAAAAACATCATGTTATTCATATACCAGAAATGTTTGAAGCTACTGACTGAATGAAAGGAGCGGGCATCTCACTCTCTTTGAATCTTCTTTATCATGCTAGGATTAGCAGGAAAAAGCAAAAAATTTCAGAATTGCACCTTGCAATGTGGAGATATTACTGTTTGTGCATTTACAATATTCATTGATTTTTGCCATTGAAAAACGTCCAGAAATGTTTGAAGCTACTGACTGAATGAAAGGAGCTGGCATCTCACTCTCTTTGAATCTTCTTTATCATGCTAGGATTAGCAGGAAAAAGCAAAAAATTTCAGAATTGCACCGTGCAATGTGGAGATATTACTGTTTGTGCATTTACAATATTCATTGATTTTTGCCATTGAAAAACGTCCAGAAATGTTTGAAGCTACTGACTGAATGAAAGGAGCTGGCATCTCACTCTCTTTGAATCTTCTTTATCATGCTAGGATTAGCAGGAAAAAGCAAAAAATTTCAGAATTGCACCTTGCAATGTGGAGATATTACTGTTTGTGCATTTACAATATTCATTGATTTTTGCCATTGAAAAACGTCCAGAAATGTTTGAAGCTACTGACTGAATGAAAGGAGCTGGCATCTCACTCTCTTTGAATCTTCTTTATCATGCTAGGATTAGCAGGAAAAAGCAAAAAATTTCAGAATTGCACCTTGCAATGTGGAGATATTACTGTTTGTGCATTTACAATATTCATTGATTTTTGCCATTGAAAAACATCATGTTATTCATATACCAGAAATGTTTGAAGCTACTGACTGAATGAAAGGAGCTGGCATCTCACTCTCTTTGAATCTTTTTTATCATGCTAGGATTAGCAGTAAAAAGCAAAAAATTTCAGAATTGCACCTTGCAATGTGGAGATATTACTGTTTGTGCATTTACAATATTCATTGATTTTTGCCATTGAAAAACGTCCAGAAATGTTTGAAGCTACTGACTGAATGAAAGGAGCTGGCATCTCGCTCTCTTTGAATCTTCTTTATCATGCTAGGATTAGCAGGAAAAAGCAAAAAATTTCAGAATTGCACCTTGCAATGTAGAGATATTACTGTTTGTGCATTTACAATATTCATTGATTTTTGCCATTGAAAACCATCATGTTATTCATATACCAGAAATGTTTGAAGCTACTGACTGAATGAAAGGAGCTGGCATCTCACTCTCTTTGAATCTTCTTTATCATGCTAGGATTAGCAGGAAAAAGCAAAAAATTTCAGAATTGCACCTTGCAATGTGGAGATATTACTGTTTGTGCATTTACAATATTCATTGATTTTTGCCATTGAAAAACGTCCAGAAATGTTTGAAGCTACTGACTGAATGAAAGGAGCTGGCATCTCACTCTCTTTGAATCTTCTTTATCATGCTAGGATTAGCAGGAAAAAGCAAAAAATTTCAGAATTGCACCTTGCAATGTGGAGATATTATTGTTTGTGCATTTACAATATTCATTGATTTTTGCCATTGAAAAACGTCCAGAAATGTTTGAAGCTACTGACTGAATGAAAGGAGCTGGCATCTCACTCTCTTTTAATCTTCTTTATCATGCTAGGAATAGCAGGAAAAAGCAAAAAATTTCAGAATTGCACCTTGCAATGTGGAGATATTACTGTTTGTGCATTTACAATATTCATTGATTTTTGCCATGGAAAAACGTCCAGAAATGTTTGAAGCTACTGACTGAATGAAAGGAGCTGGCATCTCACTCTCTTTGAATCTTCTTTATCATGCTAGGATTAGCAGGAAAAAGCAAAAAATTTCAGAATTGCACCTTGCAATGTGGAGATATTACTGTTTGTGCATTTACAATATTCATTGATATTTGCCATTGAAAAACGTCCAGAAATGTTTGAAGCTACTGACTGAATGAAAGGAGCTGGCATCTCACTCTCTTTGAATCTTCTTTATCATGCTAGGATTAGCAGGAAAAAGCAAAAAATTTCAGAATTGCACCTTGCAATGTGGAGATATTACTGTTTGTGCATTTACAATATTCATTGATTTTTGCCATTGAAAAACGTCCAGAAATGTTTGAAGCTACTGACTGAATGAAAGGAGCTGGCATCTCACTCTCTTTGAATCTTCTTTATCATGCTAGGATTAGCAGGAAAAAGCAAAAAATTTCAGAATTGCACCTTGCAATGTGGAGATATTACTGTTTGTGCATTTACAATATTCATTGATTTTTGCCATTGAAAAACATCATGTTATTCATATACCAGAAATGTTTGAAGCTACTGACTGAATGAAAGGAGCTGGCATCTCACTCTCTTTGAATCTTTTTTATCATGCTAGGATTAGCAGTAAAAAGCAAAAAATTTCAGAATTGCACCTTGCAATGTGGAGATATTACTGTTTGTGCATTTACAATATTCATTGATTTTTGCCATTGAAAAACGTCCAGAAATGTTTGAAGCTACTGACTGAATGAAAGGAGCTGGAATCTCGCTCTCTTTGAATCTTCTTTATCATGCTAGGATTAGCAGGAAAAAGCAAAAAATTTCAGAATTGCACCTTGCAATGTAGAGATATTACTGTTTGTGCATTTACAATATTCATTGATTTTTGCCATTGAAAACCATCATGTTATTCATATACCAGAAATGTTTGAAGCTACTGACTGAATGAAAGGAGCTGGCATCTCACTCTCTTTGAATCTTCTTTATCATGCTAGGATTAGCAGGAAAAAGCAAAAAATTTCAGAATTGCACCTTGCAATGTGGAGATATTACTGTTTGTGCATTTACAATATTCATTGATTTTTGCCATTGAAAAACGTCCAGAAATGTTTGAAGCTACTGACTGAATGAAAGGAGCTGGCATCTCGCTCTCTTTGAATCTTCTTTATCATGCTAGGATTAGCAGGAAAAAGCAAAAAATTTCAGAATTGCACCTTGCAATGTAGAGATATTACTGTTTGTGCATTTACAATATTCATTGATTTTTGCCATTGAAAACCATCATGTTATTCATATACCAGAAATGTTTGAAGCTACTGACTGAATGAAAGGAGCTGGCATCTCACTCTCTTTGAATCTTCTTTATCATGCTAGGATTAGCAGGAAAAAGCAAAAAATTTCAGAATTGCACCTTGCAATGTGGAGATATTACTGTTTGTGCATTTACAATATTCATTGATTTTTGCCATTGAAAAACGTCCAGAAATGTTTGAAGCTACTGACTGAATGAAAGGAGCTGGCATCTCACTCTCTTTGAATCTTCTTTATCATGCTAGGATTAGCAGGAAAAAGCAAAAAATTTCAGAATTGCACCTTGCAATGTGGAGATATTATTGTTTGTGCATTTACAATATTCATTGATTTTTGCCATTGAAAAACGTCCAGAAATGTTTGAAGCTACTGACTGAATGAAAGGAGCTGGCATCTCACTCTCTTTTAATCTTCTTTATCATGCTAGGAATAGCAGGAAAAAGCAAAAAATTTCAGAATTGCACCTTGCAATGTGGAGATATTACTGTTTGTGCATTTACAATATTCATTGATTTTTGCCATGGAAAAACGTCCAGAAATGTTTGAAGCTACTGACTGAATGAAAGGAGCTGGCATCTCACTCTCTTTGAATCTTCTTTATCATGCTAGGATTAGCAGGAGAAAGCAAAAAATTTCAGAATTGCACCTTGCAATGTGGAGATATTACTGTTTGTGCATTTACAATATTCATTGATATTTGCCATTGAAAAACGTCCAGAAATGTTTGAAGCTACTGACTGAATGAAAGGAGCTGGCATCTCACTCTCTTTGAATCTTCTTTATCATGCTAGGATTAGCAGGAAAAAGCAAAAAATTTCAGAATTGCACCTTGCAATGTGGAGATATTACTGTTTGTGCATTTACAATATTCATTGATTTTTGCCATTGAAAAACGTCCAGAAATGTTTGAAGCTACTGACTGAATGAAAGGAGCTGGCATCTCACTCTCTTTGAATCTTCTTTATCATGCTAGGATTAGCAGGAAAAAGCAAAAAATTTCAGAATTGCACCTTGCAATGTGGAGATATTACTGTTTGTGCATTTACAATATTCATTGATTTTTGCCATTGAAAAACGTCCAGAAATGTTTGAAGCTACTGACTGAATGAAAGGAGCTGGCATCTCACTCTCTTTGAATCTTCTTTATCATGCTAGGATTAGCAGGAAAAAGCAAAAAATTTCAGAATTGCACCTTGCAATGTGGAGATATTACTGTTTGTGCATTTACAATATTCATTGATTTTTGCCATTGAAAAACATCATGTTATTCATATACCAGAAATGTTTGAAGCTACTGACTGAATGAAAGGAGCTGGCATCTCACTCTCTTTGAATCTTCTTTATCATGCTAGGATTAGCAGGAAAAAGCAAAAAATTTCAGAATTGCACCTTGCAATGTGGAGATATTACTGTTTGTGCATTTACAATATTCATTGATTTTTGCCATTGAAAAACATCATGTTATTCATATACCAGAAATGTTTGAAGCTACTGACTGAATGAAAGGAGCTGGCATCTCACTCTCTTTGAATCTTCTTTATCATGCTAGGATTAGCAGGAAAAAGCAAAAAATTTCAGAATTGCACCTTGCAATGTGGAGATATTACTGTTTGTGCATTTACAATATTCATTGATTTTTGCCATTGAAAAACGTCCAGAAATGTTTGAAGCTACTGACTGAATGAAAGGAGCTGGCATCTCACTCTCTTTGAATCTTCTTTATCATGCTAGGATTAGCAGGAAAAAGCAAAAAATGTCAGAATTGCACCGTGCAATGTGGAGATATTACTGTTTGTGCATTTACAATATTCATTGATTTTTGCCATTGAAAAACTTCCAGAAATGTTTGAAGCTACTGACTGAATGAAAGGAGCTGGCATCTCACTCTCTTTGAATCTTCTTTATCATGCTAGGATTAGCAGGAAAAAGCAAAAAATTTCAGAATTGCACCTTGCAATGTGGAGATATTACTGTTTGTGCATTTACAATATTCATTGATTTTTGCCATTGAAAAACGTCCAGAAATGTTTGAAGCTACTGACTGAATGAAAGGAGCTGGCATCTCACTCTCTTTGAATCTTCTTTATCATGCTAGGATTAGCAGGAAAAAGCAAAAAATTTCAGAATTGCACCTTGCAATGTGGAGATATTACTGTTTGTGCATTTACAATATTCATTGATTTTTGCCATTGAAAAACATCATGTTATTCATATACCAGAAATGTTTGAAGCTACTGACTGAATGAAAGGAGCTGGCATCTCACTCTCTTTGAATCTTTTTTATCATGCTAGGATTAGCAGTAAAAAGCAAAAAATTTCAGAATTGCACCTTGCAATGTGGCGATATTACTGTTTGTGCATTTACAATATTCATTGATTTTTGCCATTGAAAAACGTCCAGAAATGTTTGAAGCTACTGACTGAATGAAAGGAGCTGGCATCTCGCTCTCTTTGAATCTTCTTTATCATGCTAGGATTAGCAGGAAAAAGCAAAAAATTTCAGAATTGCACCTTGCAATGTGGAGATATTACTGTTTGTGCATTTACAATATTCATTGATTTTTGCCATTGAAAAACATCATGTTATTCATATACCAGAAATGTTTGAAGCTACTGACTGAATGAAAGGAGCTGGCATCTCACTCTCTTTGAATCTTCTTTATCATGCTAGGATTAGCAGGAAAAAGCAAAAAATTTCAGAATTGCACCTTGCAATGTGGAGATATTACTGTTTGTGCATTTACAATATTCATTGATTTTTGCCATTGAAAAACGTCCAGAAATGTTTGAAGCTACTGACTGAATGAAAGGAGCTGGCATCTCACTCTCTTTTAATCTTCTTTATCATGCTAGGAATAGCAGGAAAAAGCAAAAAATTTCAGAATTGCACCTTGCAATGTGGAGATATTACTGTTTGTGCATTTACAATATTCATTGATTTTTGCCATGGAAAAACGTCCAGAAATGTTTGAAGCTACTGACTGAATGAAAGGAGCTGGCATCTCACTCTCTTTGAATCTTCTTTATCATGCTTGGATTAGCAGGAAAAAGCAAAAAATTTCAGAATTGCACCTTGCAATGTGGAGATATTACTGTTTGTGCATTTACAATATTCATTGATTTTTGCCATTGAAAAACGTCCAGAAATGTTTGAAGCTACTGACTGAATGAAAGGAGCTGGCATCTCACTCTCTTTGAATCTTCTTTATCATGCTAGGATTAGCAGGAAAAAGCAAAAAATTTCAGAATTGCACCTTGCAATGTGGAGATATTACTGTTTGTGCATTTACAATATTCATTGATTTTTGCCATTGAAAAACGTCCAGAAATGTTTGAAGCTACTGACTGAATGAAAGGAGCTGGCATCTCACTCTCTTTGAATCTTCTTTATCATGCTAGGATTAGCAGGAAAAAGCAAAAAATTTCAGAATTGCACCTTGCAATGTGGAGATATTACTGTTTGTGCATTTACAATATTCATTGATTTTTGCCATTGAAAAACGTCCAGAAATGTTTGAAGCTACTGACTGAATGAAAGGAGCTGGCATCTCACTCTCTTTGAATCTTCTTTATCATGCTAGGATTAGCAGGAAAAAGCAAAAACTTTCAGAATTGCACCTTGCAATGTGGAGATATTACTGTTTGTGCATTTACAATATTCATTGATTTTTGCCATTGAAAAACGTCCAGAAATGTTTGAAGCTACTGACTGAATGAAAGGAGCTGGCATCTAACTCTCTTTGAATCTTCTTTATCATGCTAGGATTAGCAGGAAAAAGCAAAAAATTTCAGAATTGCACCTTGCAATGTGGAGATATTACTGTTTGTGCATTTACAATATTCATTGATTTTTGCCATTGAAAAACATCATGTTATTCATATACCAGAAATGTTTGAAGCTGCTGACTGAATGAAAGGAGCTGGCATCTCACTCTCTTTGAATATTCTTTATCATGCTAGGATTAGCAGGAAAAAGCAAAAAATTTCAGAATTGCACCTTGCAATGTGGAGATATTACTGTTTGTGCATTTACAATATTCATTGATTTTTGCCATTGAAAAACGTCCAGAAATGTTTGAAGCTACTGACTGAATGAAAGGAGCTGGCATCTCACTCTCTTTGAATCTTCTTTATCATGCTAGGATTAGCAGGAAAAAGCAAAAAATTTCAGAATTGCACCTTGCAATGTGGAGATATTACTGTTTGTGCATTTACAATATTCATTGATTTTTGCCATTGAAAAACGTCCAGAAATGTTTGAAGCTACTGACTGAATGAAAGGAGCTGGCATCTCACTCTCTTTGAATCTTCTTTATCATGCTAGGATTAGCAGGAAAAATCAAAAAATTTCAGAATTGCACCGTGCAATGTGGAGATATTACTGTTTGTGCATTTACAATATTCATTGATTTTTGCCATTGAAAAACTTCCAGAAATGTTTGAAGCTACTGACTGAATGAAAGGAGCTGGCATCTCACTCTCTTTGAATCTTCTTTATCATGCTAGGATTAGCAGGAAAAAGCAAAAAATTTCAGAATTGCACCTTGCAATGTGGAGATATTACTGTTTGTGCATTTACAATATTCATTGATTTTTGCCATTGAAAAACGTCCAGAAATGTTTGAAGCTACTGACTGAATGAAAGGAGCTGGCATCTCACTCTCTTTGAATCTTCTTTATCATGCTAGGATTAGCAGGAAAAAGCAAAAAATTTCAGAATTGCACCTTGCAATGTGGAGATATTACTGTTTGTGCATTTACAATATTCATTGATTTTTGCCATTGAAAAACATCATGTTATTCATATACCAGAAATGTTTGAAGCTACTGACTGAATGAAAGGAGCTGGCATCTCACTCTCTTTGAATCTTTTTTATCATGCTAGGATTAGCAGTAAAAAGCAAAAAATTTCAGAATTGCACCTTGCAATGTGGCGATATTACTGTTTGTGCATTTACAATATTCATTGATTTTTGCCATTGAAAAACGTCCAGAAATGTTTGAAGCTACTGACTGAATGAAAGGAGCTGGCATCTCGCTCTCTTTGAATCTTCTTTATCATGCTAGGATTAGCAGGAAAAAGCAAAAAATTTCAGAATTGCACCTTGCAATGTGGAGATATTACTGTTTGTGCATTTACAATATTCATTGATTTTTGCCATTGAAAAACATCATGTTATTCATATACCAGAAATGTTTGAAGCTACTGACTGAATGAAAGGAGCTGGCATCTCACTCTCTTTGAATCTTCTTTATCATGCTAGGATTAGCAGGAAAAAGCAAAAAATTTCAGAATTGCACCTTGCAATGTGGAGATATTACTGTTTGTGCATTTACAATATTCATTGATTTTTGCCATTGAAAAACGTCCAGAAATGTTTGAAGCTACTGACTGAATGAAAGGAGCTGGCATCTCACTCTCTTTTAATCTTCTTTATCATGCTAGGAATAGCAGGAAAAAGCAAAAAATTTCAGAATTGCACCTTGCAATGTGGAGATATTACTGTTTGTGCATTTACAATATTCATTGATTTTTGCCATGGAAAAACGTCCAGAAATGTTTGAAGCTACTGACTGAATGAAAGGAGCTGGCATCTCACTCTCTTTGAATCTTCTTTATCATGCTTGGATTAGCAGGAAAAAGCAAAAAATTTCAGAATTGCTCCTTGCAATGTGGAGATATTACTGTTTGTGCATTTACAATATTCATTGATTTTTGCCATTGAAAAACGTCCAGAAATGTTTGAAGCTACTGACTGAATGAAAGGAGCTGGCATCTCACTCTCTTTGAATCTTCTTTATCATGCTAGGATTAGCAGGAAAAAGCAAAAAATTTCAGAATTGCACCTTGCAATGTGGAGATATTACTGTTTGTGCATTTACAATATTCATTGATTTTTGCCATTGAAAAACGTCCAGAAATGTTTGAAGCTACTGACTGAATGAAAGGAGCTGGCATCTCACTCTCTTTGAATCTTCTTTATCATGCTAGGATTAGCAGGAAAAAGCAAAAAATTTCAGAATTGCACCTTGCAATGTGGAGATATTACTGTTTGTGCATTTACAATATTCATTGATTTTTGCCATTGAAAAACGTCCAGAAATGTTTGAAGCTACTGACTGAATGAAAGGAGCTGGCATCTCACTCTCTTTGAATCTTCTTTATCATGCTAGGATTAGCAGGAAAAAGCAAAAACTTTCAGAATTGCACCTTGCAATGTGGAGATATTACTGTTTGTGCATTTACAATATTCATTGATTTTTGCCATTGAAAAACGTCCAGAAATGTTTGAAGCTACTGACTGAATGAAAGGAGCTGGCATCTAACTCTCTTTGAATCTTCTTTATCATGCTAGGATTAGCAGGAAAAAGCAAAAAATTTCAGAATTGCACCTTGCAATGTGGAGATATTACTGTTTGTGCATTTACAATATTCATTGATTTTTGCCATTGAAAAACATCATGTTATTCATATACCAGAAATGTTTGAAGCTGCTGACTGAATGAAAGGAGCTGGCATCTCACTCTCTTTGAATATTCTTTATCATGCTAGGATTAGCAGGAAAAAGCAAAAAATTTCAGAATTGCACCTTGCAATGTGGAGATATTACTGTTTGTGCATTTACAATATTCATTGATTTTTGCCATTGAAAAACGTCCAGAAATGTTTGAAGCTACTGACTGAATGAAAGGAGCTGGCATCTCACTCTCTTTGAATCTTCTTTATCATGCTAGGATTAGCAGGAAAAAGCAAAAAATTTCAGAATTGCACCTTGCAATGTGGAGATATTAATGTTTGTGCATTTACAATATTCATTGATTTTTGCCATTGAAAAACATCATGTTATTCATATACCAGAAATGTTTGAAGCTACTGACTGAATGAAAGGAGCTGGCATCTCACTCTCTTTGATTCTTCTTTATCATGCTAGGATTAGCAGGAAAAAGCAAAAAATTTCAGAATTGCACCTTGCAATGTGGAGATATTACTGTTTGTGCATTTACAATATTCATTGATTTTTGCCATTGAAAAACGTCCAGAAATGTTTGAAGCTACTGACTGAATGAAAGGAGCTGGCATCTCACTCTCTTTGAATCTTCTTTATCATGCTAGGATTAGCAGGAAAAAGCAAAAAATTTCAGAATTGCACCTTGCAATGTGGAGATATTACTGTTTGTGCATTTACAATATTCATTGATTTTTGCCATTGAAAAACGTCCAGAAATGTTTGAAGCTACTGACTGAATAAAAGGAGCTGGCATCTCACTCTCTTTGAATCTTCTTTATCATGCTAGGATTAGCAGGAAAAAGCAAAAAATTTCAGAATTGCACCTTGCAATGTGGAGATATTACTGTTTGTGCATTTACAATATTCATTGATTTTTGCCATTGAAAAATGTCCAGAAATGTTTGAAGCTACTGACTGAATGAAAGGAGCTGGCATCTCACTCTCTTTGAATCTTCTTTATCATGCTAGGATTAGCAGGAAAAAGCAAAAAATTTCAGAATTGCACCTTGCAATGTGGAGATATTACTGTTTGTGCATTTACAATATTCATTGATTTTTGCCATTGAAAAACGTCCAGAAATGTTTGAAGCTACTGACTGAATGAAAGGAGCTGGCATCTCACGCTCTTTGAATCTTCTTTATCATGCTAGGATTAGCAGGAAAAAGCAAAAAATTTCAGAATTGCACCTTGCAATGTGGAGATATTACTGTTTGTGCATTTACAATATTCATTGATTTTTGCCATTGAAAAACATCATGTTATTCATATACCAGAAATGTTTGAAGCTACTGACTGAATGAAAGGAGCTGGCATCTCACTCTCTTTGAATCTTTTTTATCATGCTAGGATTAGCAGGAAAAAGCAAAAAATTTCAGAATTGCACCTTGCAATGTGGAGATATTACTGTTTGTGCATTTACAATATTCATTGATTTTTGCCATTGAAAAATGTCCAGAAATGTTTGAAGCTACTGACTGAATGAAAGGAGCTGGCATCTCACTCTCTTTGAACCTTCTTTATCATGCTAGGATTAGCAGGAAAAAGCAAAAAATTTCAGAATTCCACCTTGCAATGTGGAGATATTACTGTTTGTGCATTTACAATATTCATTGATTTTTGCCATTGAAAAACGTCCAGAAATGTTTGAAGCTACTGACTGAATGAAAGGAGCTGGCATCTCACTCTCTTTGAATCTTCTTTATCATGCTAGGATTAGCAGGAAAAAGCAAAAAATTTCAGAATTGCACCTTGCAATGTGGAGATATTACTGTTTGTGCATTTACAATATTCATTGATTTTTGCCATTGAAAAACGTCCAGAAATGTTTGAAGCTACTGACTGAATGAAAGGAGCTGGCATCTCACTCTCTTTGAATCTTCTTTATCATGCTAGGATAAGGAGGAAAAGGCAAAAAATTTCAGAATTGCACCTTGCAATGTGGAGATATTACTGTTTGTGCATTTACAATATTCATTGATTTTTGCCATTGAAAAACGTCCAGAAATGTTTGAAGCTACTGACTGAATGAAAGGAGCTGGCATCTCACTCTCTTTGAATCTTCTTTATCATGCTAGGTTTAGCAGGAAAAAGCAAAAAATTTCAGAATTGCACCTTGCAATGTGGAGATATTACTGTTTGTGCATTTACAATATTCATTGATATTTGCCATTGAAAAACGTCCAGAAATGTTTGAAGCTACTGACTGAATGAAAGGAGCTGGCATCTCACTCTCTTTGAATCTTCTTTATCATGCTAGGATTAGCAGGAAAAAGCAAAAAATTTCAGAATTACACCTTGCAATGTGGAGATATTACTGTTTGTGCATTTACAATATTCATTGATTTTTGCCATTGAAAAACGTCCAGAAATGTTTGAAGCTACTGACTGAATGAAAGGAGCTGGCATCTCACTCTCTTTGAATCTTCTTTATCATGCTAGGATTAGCAGGAAAAAGCAAAAAATTTCAGAATTGCACCTTGCAATGTGGAGATATTACTGTTTGTGCATTTACAATATTCATTGATTTTTGCCATTGAAAAACGTCCAGAAATGTTTGAAGCTACTGACTGAATGAAAGGAGCTGGCATCTCACTCTCTTTGAATCTTCTTTATCATGCTAGGATTAGCAGGAAAAAGCAAAAAATTTCAGAATTGCACCTTGCAATGTGGAGATATTACTGTTTGTGCATTTACAATATTCATTGATTTTTGCCATTGAAAAACGTCCAGAAATGTTTGAAGCTACTGACTGAATGAAAGGAGCTGGCATCTAACTCTCTTTGAATCTTCTTTATCATGCTAGGATTAGCAGGAAAAAGCAAAAAATTTCAGAATTGCACCTTGCAATGTGGAGATATTACTGTTTGTGCATTTACAATATTCATTGATTTTTGCCATTGAAAAACATCATGTTATTCATATACCAGAAATGTTTGAAGCTGCTGACTGAATGAAAGGAGCTGGCATCTCACTCTCTTTGAATATTCTTTATCATGCTAGGATTAGCAGGAAAAAGCAAAAAATTTCAGAATTGCACCTTGCAATGTGGAGATATTACTGTTTGTGCATTTACAATATTCATTGATTTTTGCCATTGAAAAACGTCCAGAAATGTTTGAAGCTACTGACTGAATGAAAGGAGCTGGCATCTCACTCTCTTTGAATCTTCTTTATCATGCTAGGATTAGCAGGAAAAAGCAAAAAATTTCAGAATTGCACCTTGCAATGTGGAGATATTAATGTTTGTGCATTTACAATATTCATTGATTTTTGCCATTGAAAAACATCATGTTATTCATATACCAGAAATGTTTGAAGCTACTGACTGAATGAAAGGAGCTGGCATCTCACTCTCTTTGATTCTTCTTTATCATGCTAGGATTAGCAGGAAAAAGCAAAAAATTTCAGAATTGCACCTTGCAATGTGGAGATATTACTGTTTGTGCATTTACAATATTCATTGATTTTTGCCATTGAAAAACGTCCAGAAATGTTTGAAGCTACTGACTGAATGAAAGGAGCTGGCATCTCACTCTCTTTGAATCTTCTTTATCATGCTAGGATTAGCAGGAAAAAGCAAAAAATTTCAGAATTGCACCTTGCAATGTGGAGATATTACTGTTTGTGCATTTACAATATTCATTGATTTTTGCCATTGAAAAACGTCCAGAAATGTTTGAAGCTACTGACTGAATAAAAGGAGCTGGCATCTCACTCTCTTTGAATCTTCTTTATCATGCTAGGATTAGCAGGAAAAAGCAAAAAATTTCAGAATTGCACCTTGCAATGTGGAGATATTACTGTTTGTGCATTTACAATATTCATTGATTTTTGCCATTGAAAAATGTCCAGAAATGTTTGAAGCTACTGACTGAATGAAAGGAGCTGGCATCTCACTCTCTTTGAATCTTCTTTATCATGCTAGGATTAGCAGGAAAAAGCAAAAAATTTCAGAATTGCACCTTGCAATGTGGAGATATTACTGTTTGTGCATTTACAATATTCATTGATTTTTGCCATTGAAAAACGTCCAGAAATGTTTGAAGCTACTGACTGAATGAAAGGAGCTGGCATCTCACGCTCTTTGAATCTTCTTTATCATGCTAGGATTAGCAGGAAAAAGCAAAAAATTTCAGAATTGCACCTTGCAATGTGGAGATATTACTGTTTGTGCATTTACAATATTCATTGATTTTTGCCATTGAAAAACATCATGTTATTCATATACCAGAAATGTTTGAAGCTACTGACTGAATGAAAGGAGCTGGCATCTCACTCTCTTTGAATCTTTTTTATCATGCTAGGATTAGCAGGAAAAAGCAAAAAATTTCAGAATTGCACCTTGCAATGTGGAGATATTACTGTTTGTGCATTTACAATATTCATTGATTTTTGCCATTGAAAAATGTCCAGAAATGTTTGAAGCTACTGACTGAATGAAAGGAGCTGGCATCTCACTCTCTTTGAATCTTCTTTATCATGCTAGGATTAGCAGGAAAAAGCAAAAAATTTCAGAATTCCACCTTGCAATGTGGAGATATTACTGTTTGTGCATTTACAATATTCATTGATTTTTGCCATTGAAAAACGTCCAGAAATGTTTGAAGCTACTGACTGAATGAAAGGAGCTGGCATCTCACTCTCTTTGAATCTTCTTTATCATGCTAGGATTAGCAGGAAAAAGCAAAAAATTTCAGAATTGCACCTTGCAATGTGGAGATATTACTGTTTGTGCATTTACAATATTCATTGATTTTTGCCATTGAAAAACGTCCAGAAATGTTTGAAGCTACTGACTGAATGAAAGGAGCTGGCATCTCACTCTCTTTGAATCTTCTTTATCATGCTAGGATTAGGAGGAAAAGGCAAAAAATTTCAGAATTGCACCTTGCAATGTGGAGATATTACTGTTTGTGCATTTACAATATTCATTGATTTTTGCCATTGAAAAACGTCCAGAAATGTTTGAAGCTACTGACTGAATGAAAGGAGCTGGCATCTCACTCTCTTTGAATCTTCTTTATCATGCTAGGTTTAGCAGGAAAAAGCAAAAAATTTCAGAATTGCACCTTGCAATGTGGAGATATTACTGTTTGTGCATTTACAATATTCATTGATATTTGCCATTGAAAAACGTCCAGAAATGTTTGAAGCTACTGACTGAATGAAAGGAGCTGGCATCTCACTCTCTTTGAATCTTCTTTATCATGCTAGGATTAGCAGGAAAAAGCAAAAAATTTCAGAATTGCACCTTGCAATGTGGAGATATTACTGTTTGTGCATTTACAATATTCATTGATTTTTGCCATTGAAAAACGTCCAGAAATGTTTGAAGCTACTGACTGAATGAAAGGAGCTGGCATCTCACTCTCTTTGAATCTTCTTTATCATGCTAGGATTAGCAGGAAAAAGCAAAAAATTTCAGAATTGCACCTTGCAATGTGGAGATATTACTGTTTGTGCATTTACAATATTCATTGATTTTTGCCATTGAAAAACGTCCAGAAATGTTTGAAGCTACTGACTGAATGAAAGGAGCTGGCATCTCACTCTCTTTGAATCTTCTTTATCATGCTAGGATTAGCAGGAAAAAGCAAAAAATTTCAGAATTGCACCTTCAATGTGGAGATATTACTGTTTGTGCATTTACAATATTCATTGATTTTTGCCATTGAAAAACATCATGTTATTCATATACCAGAAATGTTTGAAGCTACTGACTGAATGAAAGGAGCGGGCATCTCACTCTCTTTGAATCTTCTTTATCATGCTAGGATTAGCAGGAAAAAGCAAAAAATTTCAGAATTGCACCTTGCAATGTGGAGATATTACTGTTTGTGCATTTACAATATTCATTGATTTTTGCCATTGAAAAACGTCCAGAAATGTTTGAAGCTACTGACTGAATGAAAGGCGCTGGCATCTCACTCTCTTTGAATCTTCTTTATCAAGCTAGGATTAGCAGGAAAAAGCAAAAAATTTCAGAATTGCACCGTGCAATGTGGAGATATTACTGTTTGTGCATTTACAATATTCATTGATTTTTGCCATTGAAAAACGTCCAGAAATGTTTGAAGCTACTGACTGAATGAAAGGAGCTGGCATCTCACTCTCTTTGAATCTTCTTTATCATGCTAGGATTAGCAGGAAAAAGCAAAAAATTTCAGAATTGCACCTTGCAATGTGGAGATATTACTGCTTGTGCATTTACAATATTCATTGATTTTTGCCATTGAAAAACGTCCAGAAATGTTTGAAGCTACTGACTGAATGAAAGGAGCTGGCATCTCACTCTCTTTGAATCTTCTTTATCATGCTAGGATTAGCAGGAAAAAGCAAAAAATTTCAGAATTGCACCTTGCAATGTGGAGATATTACTGTTTGTGCATTTACAATATTCATTGATTTTTGCCATTGAAAAACATCATGTTATTCATATACTAGAAATGTTTGAAGCTACTGACTGAATGAAAGGAGCTGGCATCTCACTCTCTTTGAATCTTTTTTATCATGCTAGGATTAGCAGTAAAAAGCAAAAAATTTCAGAATTGCACCTTGCAATGTGGAGATATTACTGTTTGTGCATTTACAATATTCATTGATTTTTGCCATTGAAAAACGTCCAGAAATGTTTGAAGCTACTGACTGAATGAAAGGAGCTGGCATCTCGCTCTCTTTGAATCTTCTTTATCATGCTAGGATTAGCAGGAAAAAGCAAAAAATTTCAGAATTGCACCTTGCAATGTAGAGATATTACTGTTTGTGCATTTACAATATTCATTGATTTTTGCCATTGAAAACCATCATGTTATTCATATACCAGAAATGTTTGAAGCTACTGACTGAATGAAAGGAGCTGGCATCTCACTCTCTTTGAATCTTCTTTATCATGCTAGGATTAGCAGGAAAAAGCAAAAAATTTCAGAATTGCACCTTGCAATGTGGAGATATTACTGTTTGTGCATTTACAATATTCATTGATTTTTGCCATTGAAAAACGTCCAGAAATGTTTGAAGCTACTGACTGAATGAAAGGAGCTGGCATCTCACTCTCTTTGAATCTTCTTTATCATGCTAGGATTAGCAGGAAAAAGCAAAAAATTTCAGAATTGCACCTTGCAATGTGGAGATATTATTGTTTGTGCATTTACAATATTCATTGATTTTTGCCATTGAAAAATGTCCAGAAATGTTTGAAGCTACTGACTGAATGAAAGGAGCTGGCATCTCACTCTCTTTTAATCTTCTTTATCATGCTAGGAATAGCAGGAAAAAGAAAAAAATTTCAGAATTGCACCTTGCAATGTGGAGATATTACTGTTTGTGCATTTACAATATTCATTGATTTTTGCCATGGAAAAACGTCCAGAAATGTTTGAAGCTACTGACTGAATGAAAGGAGCTGGCATCTCACTCTCTTTGAATCTTCTTTATCATGCTAGGATTAGCAGGAAAAAGCAAAAAATTTCAGAATTGCACCTTGCAATGTGGAGATATTACTGTTTGTGCATTTACAATATTCATTGATTTTTGCCATTGAAAAACGTCCAGAAATGTTTGAAGCTACTGACTGAATGAAAGGAGCTGGCATCTCACTCTCTTTGAATCTTCTTTATCATGCTAGGATTAGCAGGAAAAAGCAAAAAATTTCAGAATTGCACCTTGCAATGTGGAGATATTACTGTTTGTGCATTTACAATATTCATTGATTTTTGCCATTGAAAAACGTCCAGAAATGTTTGAAGCTACTGACTGAATGAAAGGAGCTGGCATCTCACTCTCTTTGAATCTTCTTTATCATGCTAGGATTAGCAGGAAAAAGCAAAAAATTTCAGAATTGCACCTTGCAATGTGGAGATATTACTGTTTGTGCATTTACAATATTCATTGATTTTTGCCATTGAAAAACGTCCAGAAATGTTTGAAGCTACTGCCTGAATGAAAGGAGCTGGCATCTCACTCTCTTTGAATCTTCTTTATCATGCTAGGATTAGCAGGAAAAAGCAAAAACTTTCAGAATTGCACCTTGCAATGTGGAGATATTACTGTTTGTGCTTTTACAATATTCATTGATTTTTGCCATTGAAAAACGTCCAGAAATGTTTGAAGCTACTGACTGAATGAAAGGAGCTGGCATCTAACTCTCTTTGAATCTTCTTTATCATGCTAGGATTAGCAGGAAAAAGCAAAAAATTTCAGAATTGCACCTTGCAATGTGGAGATATTACTGTTTGTGCATTTACAATATTCATTGATTTTTGCCATTGAAAAACATCATGTTATTCATATACCAGAAATGTTTGAAGCTACTGACTGAATGAAAGGAGCTGGCATCTCACTCTCTTTGAATCTTCTTTATCATGCTTGGATTAGCAGGAAAAAGCAAAAAATTTCAGAATTGCACCTTGCAATGTGGAGATATTACTGTTTGTGCATTTACAATATTCATTGATTTTTGCCATTGAAAAACGTCCAGAAATGTTTGAAGCTACTGACTGAATGAAAGGAGCTGGCATCTCACTCTCTTTGAATCTTCTTTATCATGCTAGGATTAGCAGGAAAAAGCAAAAAATTTCAGAATTGCACCTTGCAATGTGGAGATATTACTGTTTGTGCATTTACAATATTCATTGATTTTTGCCATTGAAAAACGTCCAGAATGTTTGAAGCTACTGACTGAATGAAAGGAGCTGGCATCTCACTCTCTTTGAATCTTCTTTACCATGCTAGGATTAGCAGGAAAAAGCAAAAAATTTCAGAATTGCACCTTGCAATGTGGAGATATTACTGTTTGTGCATTTACAATATTCATTGATTTTTGCCATTGAAAAACGTCAAGAAATGTTTGAAGCTACTGACTGAATAAAAGGAGCTGGCATCTCACTCTCTTTGAATCTTCTTTATCATGCTAGGATTAGCAGGAAAAAGCAAAAAATTTCAGAATTGCACCTTGCAATGTGGAGATATTACTGTTTGTGCATTTACAATATTCATTGATTTTTGCCATTGAAAAACGTCCAGAAATGTTTGAAGCTACTGACTGAATGAAAGGAGCTGGCATCTCACTCTCTTTGAATCTTCTTTATCATGCTAGGATTAGCAGGAAAAAGCAAAAACTTTCAGAATTGCACCTTGCAATGTGGAGATATTACTGTTTGTGCATTTACAATATTCATTGATTTTTGCCATTGAAAAACGTCCAGAAATGTTTGAAGCTACTGACTGAATGAAAGGAGCTGGCATCTAACTCTCTTTGAATCTTCTTTATCATGCTAGGATTAGCAGGAAAAAGCAAAAAATTTCAGAATTGCACCTTGCAATGTGGAGATATTACTGTTTGTGCATTTACAATATTCATTGATTTTTGCCATTGAAAAACATCATGTTATTCATATACCAGAAATGTTTGAAGCTACTGACTGAATGAAAGGAGCTGGCATCTCACTCTCTTTGAATCTTCTTTATCATGCTAGGATTAGCAGGAAAAAGCAAAAAATTTCAGAATTGCACCTTGCAATGTGGAGATATTACTGTTTGTGCATTTACAATATTCATTGATTTTTGCCATTGAAAAACGTCCAGAAATGTTTGAAGCTACTGACTGAATGAAAGGAGCTGGCATCTCACTCTCTTTGAATCTTCTTTATCATGCTAGGATTAGTAGGAAAAAGCAAAAAATTTCAGAATTGCACCTTGCAATGTGGAGATATTACTGTTTGTGCATTTACAATATTCATTGATTTTTGCCATTGAAAAACATCATGTTATTCATATACCAGAAATGTTTGAAGCTACTGACTGAATGAAAGGAGCTGGCATCTCACTCTCTTTGAATCTTCTTTATCATGCTAGGATTAGCAGGAAAAAGCAAAAAATTTCAGAATTGCACCTTGCAATGTGGAGATATTACTGTTTGTGCATTTACAATATTCATTGATTTTTGCCATTGAAAAACGTCCAGAAATGTTTGAAGCTACTGACTGAATGAAAGGAGCTGGCATCTCACTCTCTTTGAATCTTCTTTATCATGCTAGGATTAGCAGGAAAAAGCAAAAAATTTCAGAATTGCACCTTGCAATGTGGAGATATTACTGTTTGTGCATTTACAATATTCATTGATTTTTGCCATTGAAAAACGTCCAGAAATGTTTGAAGCTACTGACTGAATAAATGGAGCTGGCATCTCACTCTCTTTGAATCTTCTTTATCATGCTAGGATTAGCAGGAAAAAGCAAAAAATTTCAGAATTGCACCTTAGAATGTGGAGATATTACTGTTTGTGCATTTACAATATTCATTGATTTTTGCCATTGAAAACGTCCAGAAATGTTTGAAGCTACTGACTGAATGAAAGGAGCTGGCATCTCACTCTCTTTGAATCTTCTTTATCATGCTAGGATTAGCAGGAAAAAGCAAAAAATTTCAGAATTGCACCTTGCAATGTGGAGATATTACTGTTTGTGCATTTACAATATTCATTGATTTTTGCCATTGAAAAACGTCCAGAAATGTTTGAAGCTACTGACTGAATGAAAGGAGCTGGCATCTCACGCTCTTTGAATCTTCTTTATCATGCTAGGATTAGCAGGAAAAAGCAAAAAATTTCAGAATTGCACCTTGCAATGTGGAGATATTACTGTTTGTGCATTTACAATATTCATTGATTTTTGCCATTGAAAAACATCATGTTATTCATATACCAGAAATGTTTGAAGCTACTGACTGAATGAAAGGAGCTGGCATCTCACTCTCTTTGAATCTTCTTTATCATGCTAGGATTAGCAGGAAAAAGCAAAAAATTTCAGAATTGCACCTTGCAATGTGGAGATATTACTGTTTGTGCATTTACAATATTCATTGATTTTTACCATTGAAAAACGTCCAGAAATGTTTGAAGCTACTGACTGAATGAAAGGAGCTGGCATCTCACTCTCTTTGAATCTTCTTTATCATGCTAGGATTAGTAGGAAAAAGCAAAAAATTTCAGAATTGCACCTTGCAATGTGGAGATATTACTGTTTGTGCATTTACAATATTCATTGATTTTTGCCATTGAAAAACGTCCAGAAATGTTTGAAGCTACTGACTGAATGAAAGGAGCTGGCATCTCACTCTCTTTGAATCTTCTTTATCATGCTAGGATTAGCAGGAAAAAGCAAAAAATTTCAGAATTGCACCTTGCAATGTGGAGATATTACTGTTTGTGCATTTACAATATTCATTGATTTTTGCCATTGAAAAACGTCCAGAAATGTTTGAAGCTACTGACTGAATGAAAGGAGCTGGCATCTCACGCTCTTTGAATCTTCTTTATCATGCTAGGATTAGCAGGAAAAAGCAAAAAATTTCAGAATTGCACCTTGCAATGTGGAGATATTACTGTTTGTGCATTTACAATATTCATTGATTTTTGCCATTGAAAAACATCATGTTATTCATATACCAGAAATGTTTGAAGCTACTGACTGAATGAAAGGAGCTGGCATCTCACTCTCTTTGAATCTTCTTTATCATGCTAGGATTAGCAGGAAAAAGCAAAAAATTTCAGAATTGCAGCTTGCAATGTGGAGATATTACTGTTTGTGCATTTACAATATTCATTGATTTTTGCCATTGAAAAACGTCCAGAAATGTTTGAAGCTACTGACTGAATGAAAGGAGCTGGCATCTCACTCTCTTTGAATCTTCTTTATCATGCTAGGATTAGTAGGAAAAAGCAAAAAATTTCAGAATTGCACCTTGCAATGTGGAGATATTACTCTTTGTGCATTTACAATATTCATTGATTTTTGCCATTGAAAAACATCATGTTATTCATATACCAGAAATGTTTGAAGCTACTGACTGAATGAAAGGAGCTGGCATCTCACTCTCTTTGAATCTTCTTTATCATGCTAGGATTAGCAGGAAAAAGCAAAAAATTTCAGAATTGCACCTTGCAATGTGGAGATATTACTGTTTGTGCATTTACAATATTCATTGATTTTTGCCATTGAAAAACGTCCAGAAATGTTTGAAGCTACTGACTGAATGAAAGGAGCTGGCATCTCACTCTCTTTGAATCTTCTTTATCATGCTAGGATTAGCAGGAAAAAGCAAAAAATTTCAGAATTGCACCTTGCAATGTGGAGATATTACTGTTTGTGCATTTACAATATTCATTGATTTTTGCCATTGAAAAACGTCCAGAAATGTTTGAAGCTACTGACTGAATAAAAGGAGCTGGCATCTCACTCTCTTTGAATCTTCTTTATCATGCTAGGATTAGCAGGAAAAAGCAAAAAATTTCAGAATTGCACCTTGCAATGTGGAGATATTACTGTTTGTGCATTTACAATATTCATTGATTTTTGCCATTGAAAAACGTCCAGAAATGTTTGAAGCTACTGACTGAATGAAAGGAGCTGGCATCTCACTCTCTTTGAATCTTCTTTATCATGCTAGGATTAGCAGGAAAAAGCAAAAAATTTCAGAATTGCACCTTGCAATGTGGAGATATTACTGTTTGTGCATTTACAATATTCATTGATTTTTGCCATTGAAAAACGTCCAGAAATGTTTGAAGCTACTGACTGAATGAAAGGAGCTGGCATCTCACGCTCTTTGAATCTTCTTTATCATGCTAGGATTAGCAGGAAAAAGCAAAAAATTTCAGAATTGCACCTTGCAATGTGGAGATATTACTGTTTGTGCATTTACAATATTCATTGATTTTTGCCATTGAAAAACATCATGTTATTCATATACCAGAAATGTTTGAAGCTACTGACTGAATGAAAGGAGCTGGCATCTCACTCTCTTTGAATCTTCTTTATCATGCTAGGATTAGCAGGAAAAAGCAAAAAATTTCAGAATTGCACCTTGCAATGTGGAGATATTACTGTTTGTGCATTTACAATATTCATTGATTTTTACCATTGAAAAACGTCCAGAAATGTTTGAAGCTACTGACTGAATGAAAGGAGCTGGCATCTCACTCTCTTTGAATCTTCTTTATCATGCTAGGATTAGTAGGAAAAAGCAAAAAATTTCAGAATTGCACCTTGCAATGTGGAGATATTACTGTTTGTGCATTTACAATATTCATTGATTTTTGCCATTGAAAAACGTCCAGAAATGTTTGAAGCTACTGACTGAATGAAAGGAGCTGGCATCTCACTCTCTTTGAATCTTCTTTATCATGCTAGGATTAGCAGGAAAAAGCAAAAAATTTCAGAATTGCACCTTGCAATGTGGAGATATTACTGTTTGTGCATTTACAATATTCATTGATTTTTGCCATTGAAAAACGTCCAGAAATGTTTGAAGCTACTGACTGAATGAAAGGAGCTGGCATCTCACGCTCTTTGAATCTTCTTTATCATGCTAGGATTAGCAGGAAAAAGCAAAAAATTTCAGAATTGCACCTTGCAATGTGGAGATATTACTGTTTGTGCATTTACAATATTCATTGATTTTTGCCATTGAAAAACATCATGTTATTCATATACCAGAAATGTTTGAAGCTACTGACTGAATGAAAGGAGCTGGCATCTCACTCTCTTTGAATCTTCTTTATCATGCTAGGATTAGCAGGAAAAAGCAAAAAATTTCAGAATTGCAGCTTGCAATGTGGAGATATTACTGTTTGTGCATTTACAATATTCATTGATTTTTGCCATTGAAAAACGTCCAGAAATGTTTGAAGCTACTGACTGAATGAAAGGAGCTGGCATCTCACTCTCTTTGAATCTTCTTTATCATGCTAGGATTAGTAGGAAAAAGCAAAAAATTTCAGAATTGCACCTTGCAATGTGGAGATATTACTCTTTGTGCATTTACAATATTCATTGATTTTTGCCATTGAAAAACATCATGTTATTCATATACCAGAAATGTTTGAAGCTACTGACTGAATGAAAGGAGCTGGCATCTCACTCTCTTTGAATCTTCTTTATCATGCTAGGATTAGCAGGAAAAAGCAAAAAATTTCAGAATTGCACCTTGCAATGTGGAGATATTACTGTTTGTGCATTTACAATATTCATTGATTTTTGCCATTGAAAAACGTCCAGAAATGTTTGAAGCTACTGACTGAATGAAAGGAGCTGGCATCTCACTCTCTTTGAATCTTCTTTATCATGCTAGGATTAGCAGGAAAAAGCAAAAAATTTCAGAATTGCACCTTGCAATGTGGAGATATTACTGTTTGTGCATTTACAATATTCATTGATTTTTGCCATTGAAAAACGTCCAGAAATGTTTGAAGCTACTGACTGAATAAAAGGAGCTGGCATCTCACTCTCTTTGAATCTTCTTTATCATGCTAGGATTAGCAGGAAAAAGCAAAAAATTTCAGAATTGCACCTTGCAATGTGGAGATATTACTGTTTGTGCATTTACAATATTCATTGATTTTTGCCATTGAAAAACGTCCAGAAATGTTTGAAGCTACTGACTGAATGAAAGGAGCTGGCATCTCACTCTCTTTGAATCTTCTTTATCATGCTAGGATTAGCAGGAAAAAGCAAAAAATTTCAGAATTGCACCTTGCAATGTGGAGATATTACTGTTTGTGCATTTACAATATTCATTGATTTTTGCCATTGAA
Organism: Phyllobates terribilis; assembly: GCF_046119375.1. Taxonomy (NCBI): domain Eukaryota; kingdom Metazoa; phylum Chordata; class Amphibia; order Anura; family Dendrobatidae; genus Phyllobates; species Phyllobates terribilis. The sequence continues at coordinate 89,278 of NW_027364978.1, read as the reverse complement.
AAACGTCCAGAAATGTTTGAAGCTACTGACTGAATGAAAGGAGCTGGCATCTCACGCTCTTTGAATCTTCTTTATCATGCTAGGATTAGCAGGAAAAAGCAAAAAATTTCAGAATTGCACCTTGCAATGTGGAGATATTACTGTTTGTGCATTTACAATATTCATTGATTTTTGCCATTGAAAAACATCATGTTATTCATATACCAGAAATGTTTGAAGCTACTGACTGAATGAAAGGAGCTGGCATCTCACTCTCTTTGAATCTTCTTTATCATGCTAGGATTAGCAGGAAAAAGCAAAAAATTTCAGAATTGCACCTTGCAATGTGGAGATATTACTGTTTGTGCATTTACAATATTCATTGATTTTTGCCATTGAAAAACGTCCAGAAATGTTTGAAGCTACTGACTGAATGAAAGGAGCTGGCATCTCACTCACTTTGAATCTTCTTTATCATGCTAGGATTAGCAGGAAAAAGCAAAAAATTTCAGAATTGCACCTTGCAATGTGGAGATATTACTGTTTGTGCATTTACAATATTCATTGATTTTTGCCATTGAAAAACATCCAGAAATGTTTGAAGCTACTGACTGAATAAAAGGAGCTGGCATCTCACTCTCTTTGAATCTTCTTTATCATGCTAGGATTAGCAGGAAAAAGCAAAAAATTTCAGAATTGCACCTTGCAATGTGGAGATATTACTGTTTGTGCATTTACAATATTCATTGATTTTTGCCATTGAAAAACGTCCAGAAATGTTTGAAGCTACTGACTGAATGAAAGGAGCTGGCATCTCACTCTCTTTGAATCTTCTTTATCATGCTAGGATTAGCAGGAAAAAGCAAAAAATTTCAGAATTGCACCTTGCAATGTGGAGATATTACTGTTTGTGCATTTACAATATTCATTGATTTTTGCCATTGAAAAACGTCCAGAAATGTTTGAAGCTACTGACTGAATGAAAGGAGCTGGCATCTCACTCTCTTTGAATCTTCTTTACCATGCTAGGATTAGCAGGAAAAAGCAAAAATTTCAGAATTGCACCTTGCAATGTGGAGATATTACTGATTGTGCATTTACAATATTCATTGATTTTTGCCATTGAAAAACGTCCAGAAATGTTTGAAGCTACTGACTAAATGAAAGGAGCTGGCATCTCACTCTCTTTGAATCTTCTTTATCATGCTAGGATTAGCAGGAAAAAGCAAAAAATTTCAGAATTGCACCTTGCAATGTGGAGATATTACTGTTTGTGCATTTACAATATTCATTGATTTTTGCCATTGGAAAACATCATGTTATTCATATACCAGAAATGTTTGAAGCTACTGACTGAATGAAAGGAGCTGGCATCTCACTCTCTTTGAATCTTCTTTATCATGCTAGGATTAGCAGGAAAAAGCAAAAAATTTCAGAATTGCACCTTGCAATGTGGAGATATTACTGTTTGTGCATTTACAATATTCATTGATTTTTGCCATTGAAAAACATCATGTTATTCATATACCAGAAATGTTTGAAGCTACTGACTGAATGAAAGGAGCTGGCATCTCACTCTCTTTGAATCTTCTTTATCATGCTAGGATTAGCAAGAAAAAGCAAAAAATTTCAGAATTGCACCTTGCAATGTGGAGATATTACTTTTTGTGCATTTACAATATTCATTGATTTTTGCCATTGAAAAACATCATGTTATTCATATACCAGAAATGTTTGAAGCTACTGACTGAATGAAAGGAGCTGGCATCTCACTCTCTTTGAATCTTCTTTATCATGCTAGGATTAGCAGGAAAAAGCAAAAAATTTCAGAATTGCACCTTGCAATGTGGAGATATTACTGTTTGTGCATTTACAATATTCATTGATTTTTGCCATTGAAAAATGTCCAGAAATGTTTGAAGCTACTGACTGAATGAAAGGAGCTGGCATCTCACTCTCTTTGAATCTTCTTTATCATGCTAGGATTAGCAGGAAAAAGCAAAAAATTTCAGAATTGCACCTTGCAATGTGGAGATATTACTGTTTGTGCATTTACAATATTCATTGATTTTTGCCATTGAAAAACATCATGTTATTCATATACCAGAAATGTTTGAAGCTACTGACTGAATGAAAGGAGCTGGCATCTCACTCTCTTTGAATCTTCTTTATCATGCTAGGATTAGCAGGAAAAAGCAAAAAATTTCAGAATTGCACCTTGCAATGTGGAGATATTACTGTTTGTGCATTTACAATATTCATTGATTTTTGCCATTGAAAAACGTCCAGAAATGTTTGAAGCTACTGACTGAATGAAAGGAGCTGGCATCTCACTCTCTTTGAATCTGCTTTATCATGCTAGGATTAGCAGGAAAAAGCAAAAAATTTCAGAATTGCACCTTGCAATGTGGAGATATTACTGTTTGTGCATTTACAATATTCATTGATTTTTGCCATTCAAAAACGTCCAGAAATGTTTGAAGCTACTGACTGAATAAAAGGAGCTGGCATCTCACTCTCTTTGAATCTTCTTTATCATGCTAGGATTAGCAGGAAAAAGCAAAAAATTTCAGAATTGCACCTTGCAATGTGGAGATATTACTGTTTGTGCATTTACAATATTCATTGATTTTTGCCATTGAAAAACGTCCAGAAATGTTTGAAGCTACTGACTGAATGAAAGGAGCTGGCATCTCACTCTCTTTGAATCTTCTTTATCATGCTAGGATTAGCAGGAAAAAGCAAAAAATTTCAGAATTGCACCTTGCAATGTGGAGATATTACTGTTTGTGCATTTACAATATTCATTGAGTTTTGCCATTGAAAAACGTCCAGAAATGTTTGAAGCTACTGACTGAATGAAAGGAGCTGGCATCTCACTCTCTTTGAATCTTCTTTATCATGCTAGGATTAGCAGGAAAAAGCAAAAAATTTCAGAATTGCACCTTGCAATGTGGAGATATTACTGTTTGTGCATTTACAATATTCATTGATTTTTGCCATTGAAAAACGTCCAGAAATGTTTGAAGCTACTGACTGAATGAAAGGAGCTGGCATCTCACTCTCTTTGAATCTTCTTTATCATGCTAGGATTAGCAGGAAAAAGCATAACATTTCAGAATTGCACCTTGCAATGTGGAGATATTACTGTTTGTGCATTTACAATATTCATTGATTTTTGCCATTGAAAAACGTCCAGAAATGTTTGAAGCTACTTACTGAATGAAAGGAGCTGGCATCTCACTCTCTTTGAATCTTCTTTATCATGCTAGGATTAGCAGGAAAAAGCAAAAAATTTCAGAATTGCACCTTGCAATGTGGAGATATTACTGTTTGTGCATTTACAATATTCATTGATTTTTGCCATTGAAAAACGTCCAGAAATGTTTGAAGCTACTGACTGAATGAAAGGAGCTGGCATCTCACTCTCTTTGAATCTTCTTTATCATGCTAGGATTAGCAGGAAAAAGCAAAAAATTTCAGAATTGCACCTTGCACTGTGGAGATATTACTGTTTGTGCATTTACAATATTCATTGATTTTTGCCATTGAAAAACGTCCTGAAATGTTTGAAGCTACTGACTGAATGAAAGGAGCTGGCATCTCACTCTCTTTGAATCTTCTTTATCATGATAGGATTAGCAGGAAAAAGCAAAAAATTTCAGAATTGCACCTTGCAATGTGGAGATATTACTGTTTGTGCATTTACAATATTCATTGATTTTTGCCATTGAAAAACGTCCAGAAATGTTTGAAGCTACTGACTGAATGAAAGGAGCTGGCATCTCACTCTCTTTGAATCTGCTTTATCATGCTAGGATTAGCAGGAAAAAGCAAAAAATTTCAGAATTGCACCTTGCAATGTGGAGATATTACTGTTTGTGCATTTACAATATTCATTGATTTTTGCCATTCAAAAACGTCCAGAAATGTTTGAAGCTACTGACTGAATAAAAGGAGCTGGCATCTCACTCTCTTTGAATCTTCTTTATCATGCTAGGATTAGCAGGAAAAAGCAAAAAATTTCAGAATTGCACCTTGCAATGTGGAGATATTACTGTTTGTGCATTTACAATATTCATTGATTTTTGCCATTGAAAAACGTCCAGAAATGTTTGAAGCTACTGACTGAATGAAAGGAGCTGGCATCTCACTCTCTTTGAATCTTCTTTATCATGCTAGGATTAGCAGGAAAAAGCAAAATATTTCAGAATTGCACCTTGCAATGTGGAGATATTACTGTTTGTGCATTTACAATATTCATTGATTTTTGCCATTGAAAAACGTCCAGAAATGTTTGAAGCTACTGACTGAATGAAAGGAGCTGGCATCTCACTCTCTTTGAATCTTCTTTATCATGCTAGGATTAGCAGGAAAAAGCAAAAAATTTCAGAATTGCACCTTGCAATGTGGAGATATTACTGTTTGTGCATTTACAATATTCATTGATTTTTGCCATTGAAAAACGTCCAGAAATGTTTGAAGCTACTGACTGAATGAAAGGAGCTGGCATCTCACTCTCTTTGAATCTTCTTTATCATGCTAGGATTAGCAGGAAAAAGCATAAAATTTCAGAATTGCACCTTGCAATGTGGAGATATTACTGTTTGTGCATTTACAATATTCATTGATTTTTGCCATTGAAAAACGTCCAGAAATGTTTGAAGCTACTTACTGAATGAAAGGAGCTGGCATCTCACTCTCTTTGAATCTTCTTTATCATGCTAGGATTAGCAGGAAAAAGCAAAAAATTTCAGAATTGCACCTTGCAATGTGGAGATATTACTGTTTGTGCATTTACAATATTCATTGATTTTTGCCATTGAAAAACGTCCAGAAATGTTTGAAGCTACTGACTGAATGAAAGGAGCTGGCATCTCACTCTCTTTGAATCTTCTTTATCATGCTAGGATTAGCAGGAAAAAGCAAAAAATTTCAGAATTGCACCTTGCACTGTGGAGATATTACTGTTTGTGCATTTACAATATTCATTGATTTTTGCCATTGAAAAACGTCCTGAAATGTTTGAAGCTACTGACTGAATGAAAGGAGCTGGCATCTCACTCTCTTTGAATCTTATTTATCATGCTAGGATTAGCAGGAAAAAGCAAAAAATTTCAGAATTGCACCTTGCAATGTGGAGATATTACTGTTTTTGCATTTACAATATTCATTGATTTTTGCCATTGAAAAACATCATGTTATTCATATACCAGAAATGTTTGAAGCTACTGACTGAATGAAAGGAGCTGGCATCTCACTCTCTTTGAATCTTCTTTATCATGCTAGGATTAGCAGGAAAAAGCAAAAAATTTCAGAATTGCACCTTGCAATGTGGAGATATTACTGTTTGTGCATTTACAATATTCATTGATTTTTGCCATTGAAAAACATCATGTTATTCATATACCAGAAATGTTTGAAGCTACTGACTGAATGAAAGGAGCTGGCATCTCACTCTCTTTGAATCTTCTTTATCATGCTAGGATTAGCAGGAAAAAGCAAAAAATTTCAGAATTGCACCTTGCAATGTGGAGATATTACTGTTTGTGCATTTACAATATTCATTGATTTTTGCCATTGAAAAACATACAGAAATGTTTGAAGCTACTGACTGAATGAAAGGAGCTGGCATCTCACTCTCTTTGAATCTTCTTTATCCGGCTAGGATTAGCAGGAAAAAGCAAAAAATTTCAGAATTGCACCTTGCAATGTGGAGATATTACTGTTTGTGCATTTACAATATTCATTGATTTTTGCCATTGAAAAACGTCCAGAAATGTTTGAAGCTACTGACTGAATGAAAGGAGCTGGCATCTCACTCTCTTTGAATCTTCTTTATCATGCTAGAATTAGCAGGAAAAAGCAAAAAATTTCAGAATTGCACCTTGCAATGTGGAGATATTACTGTTTGTGCATTTACAATATTCATTGATTTTTGCCATTGAAAAACGTCCAGAAATGTTTGAAGCTACTGACTGAATGAAAGGAGCTGGCATCTCACTCTCTTTGAATCTTCTTTTTCATGCTAGGATTAGCAGGAAAAAGCAAAAAATTTCAGAATTGCACCTTGCAATGTGGAGATATTACTGTTTGTGCATTTACAATATTCATTGATTTTTTCCATTGAAAAACGTCCAGAAATGTTTGAAGCTACTGACTGAATGAAAGGAGCTGGCATCTCACTCTCTTTGAATCTTCTTTATCATGCTAGGATTAGCAGGAAAAAGCAAAAAATTTCAGAATTGCACCTTGCAATGTGGAGATATTATTGTTTGTGCATTTACAATATTCATTGATTTTTGCCATTGAAAAACGTCCAGAAATGTTTGAAGCTACTGACTGAATGAAAGGAGCTGGCATCTCACTCTCTTTGAATCTTCTTTATCATGCTAGGATTAGCAGGAAAAAGCAAAAAATTTCAGAATTGCACCTTGCAATGTGGAGATATTACTGTTTGTGCATTTACAATATTGATTGATTTTTGCCATTGAAAAACGTCCAGAAATGTTTGAAGCTACTGACTGAATGAAAGGAGCTGGCATCTCACTCTCTTTGAATCTTCTTTATCATGCTAGGATTAGCAGGAAAAAGCAAAAAATTTCAGAATTGCACCTTGCAATGTGGAGATATTACTGTTTGTGCATTTACAATATTGATTGATTTTTGCCATTGAAAAACGTCCAGAAATGTTTGAAGCTACTGACTGAATGAAAGGAGCTGGCATCTCACTCTCTTTGAATCTTCTTTATCATGCTAGGATTAGCAGGAAAAAGCAAAAAAATTCAGAATTGCACATTGCAATGTGGAGATATTACTGTTTGTGCATTTACAATATTCATTGATTTTTGCCATTGAAAAACGTCCAGAAATGTTTGAAGCTACTGACTGAATGAAAGGAGCTGGCATCTCACTCTCTTTGAATCTTCTTTTTCATGCTAGGATTAGCAGGAAAAAGCAAAAAATTTCAGAATTGCACCTTGCAATGTGGAGATATTACTGTTTGTGCATTTACAATATTCATTGATTTTTTCCATTGAAAAACGTCCAGAAATGTTTGAAGCTACTGACTGAATGAAAGGAGCTGGCATCTCACTCTCTTTGAATCTTCTTTATCATGCTAGGATTAGCAGGAAAAAGCAAAAAATTTCAGAATTGCACCTTGCAATGTGGAGATATTATTGTTTGTGCATTTACAATATTCATTGATTTTTGCCATTGAAAAACGTCCAGAAATGTTTGAAGCTACTGACTGAATGAAAGGAGCTGGCATCTCACTCTCTTTGAATCTTCTTTATCATGCTAGGATTAGCAGGAAAAAGCAAAAAATTTCAGAATTGCACCTTGCAATGTGGAGATATTATTGTTTGTGCATTTACAATATTGATTGATTTTTGCCATTGAAAAACGTCCAGAAATGTTTGAAGCTACTGACTGAATGAAAGGAGCTGGCATCTCACTCTCTTTGAATCTTCTTTATCATGCTAGGATTAGCAGGAAAAAGCAAAAAATTTCAGAATTGCACCTTGCAATGTGGAGATATTACTGTTTGTGCATTTACAATATTCATTGATTTTTGCCATTGAAAAACGTCCAGAAATGTTTGAAGCTACTGACTGAATGAAAGGAGCTGGCATCTCACTCTCTTTGAATCTTCTTTATCATGCTAGGATTAGCAGGAAAAAGCAAAAAAATTCAGAATTGCACCTTGCAATGTGGAGATATTACTGTTTGTGCATTTACAATATTCATTGATTTTTGCCATTGAAAAACGTCCAGAAATGTTTGAAGCTACTAACTGAATGAAAGGAGCTGGCATCTCACTCTCTTTGAATCTTCTTTATCATGCTAGGATTAGCAGGAAAAAGCAAAAAATTTCAGAATTGCACCTTGCAATGTGGAGATATTACTGTTTGTGCATTTACAATATTCATTGATTTTTGCCATTGAAAAACGTCCAGAAATGTTTGAAGCTACTGACTGAATGAAAGGAGCTGGCATCTCACTCTCTTTGAATCTTCTTTATCATGCTAGGATTAGCAGGAAAAAGCAAAAAATTTCAGAATTGCACCTTGCAATGTGGAGATATTACTGTTTGTGCATTTACAATATTCATTGATTTTTGCCATTGAAAAACGTCCAGAAATGTTTGAAGCTACTGACTGAATGAAAGGAGCTGGCATCTCACTCTCTTTGAATCTTCTTTATCATGCTAGGATTAGCAGGAAAAAGCAAAAAATTTCAGAATTGCACCTTGCAATGTGGAGATATTACTGTTTGTGCATTTACAATATTCATTGATTTTTGCCATTGAAAAACATCATGTTATTCATATACCAGAAATGTTTGAAGCTACTGACTGAATGAAAGGAGCTGGCATCTCACTCTCTTTGAATCTTCTTTATCATGCTAGGATTAGCAGGAAAAAGCAAAAAATTTCAGAATTGCACCTTGCAATGTGGAGATATTACTGTTTGTGCATTTACAATATTCATTGATTTTTGCCATTGAAAAACGTCCAGAAATGTTTGAAGCTACTGACTGAATGAAAGGAGCTGGCATCTCACTCTCTTTGAATCTTCTTTATCATGCTAGGATTAGCAGGAAAAAGCAAAAAATTTCAGAATTGCACCTTGCAATGTGGAGATATTACTGTTTGTGCATTTACAATATTCATTGATTTTTGCCATTGAAAAACATCATGTTATTCATATACCAGAAATGTTTGAAGCTACTGACTGAATGAAAGGAGCTGGCATCTCACTCTCTTTGAATCTTCTTTATCATGCTAGGATTAGCAGGAAAAAGCAAAAAATTTCAGAATTGCACCTTGCAATGTGGAGATATTACTGTTTGTGCATTTACAATATTCATTGATTTTTGCCATTGAAAAACGTCCAGAAATGTTTGAAGCTACTGACTGAATGAAATGAGCTGGCATCTCACTCTCTTTGAATCTTCTTTATCATGCTAGGATTAGCAGGAAAAAGCAAAAAATTTCAGAATTGCACCTTGCAATGTGGAGATATTACTGTTTGTGCATTTAGAATATTCATTGATTTTTGCCATTGAAAAACGTCCAGAAATGTTTGAAGCTACAGACTGAATGAAAGGAGCTGGCATCTCACTCTCTTTGAATCTTCTTTATCATGCTAGGATTAGCAGGAAAAAGCAAAAAATTTCAGAATTGCACCTTGCAATGTGGAGATATTACTGTTTGTGCATTTACAATATTCATTGATTTTTGCCATTGAAAAACGTCCAGAAATGTTTGAAGCTACTGACTGAATGAAAGGAGCTGGCATCTCACTCTCTTTGAATCTTCTTTATCATGCTAGGATTAGCAGGAAAAAGCAAAAAATTTCAGAATTGCACCCTGCAATGTGGAGATATTACTGTTTGTGCATTTACAATATTCATTGATTTTTGCCATTGAAAAATGTCCAGAAATGTTTGAAGCTACTGACTGAATGAAAGGAGCTGGCATCTCACTCTCTTTGAATCTTTTTTATCATGCTAGGATTAGCAGGAAAAAGCAAAAAATTTCAGAATTGCACCTTGCAATGTGGAGATATTACTGTTTGTGCATTTACAATATTCATTGATTTTTGCCATTGAAAAACGTCCAGAAATGTTTGAAGCTACTGACTGAATGAAAGGAGCTGGCATCTCACTCTCTTTGACTCTTCTTTATCATGCTAGGATTAGCAGGAAAAAGCAAAAAAATTTCAGAATTGCACCTTGCAATGTGGAGATATTACTGTTTGTGCATTTACAATATTCATTGATTTTTGCCATTGAAAAACGTCCAGAAATGTTTGAAGCTACTGACTGAATGAAAGGAGCTGGCATCTCACTCTCTTTGAATCTTCTTTATCATGCTAGGATTAGCAGGAAAAAGCAAAAAATTTCAGAATTGCACCTTGCAATGTGGAGATATTACTGTTTGTGCATTTACAATATTCATTGATTTTTGCCATTGAAAAACGTCCAGAAATGTTTGAAGCTACTGACTGAATGAAAGGAGCTGGCATCTCACTCTCTTTGAATCTTCTTTATCATGCTAGGATTAGCAGGAAAAAGCAAAAAATTTCAGAATTGCACCTTGCAATGTGGAGATATTACTGTTTGTGCATTTACAATATTCATTGATTTTTGCCATTGAAAAACATCATGTTATTCATATACCAGAAATGTTTGAAGCTACTGACTGAATGAAAGGAGCTGGCATCTCACTCTCTTTGAATCTTCTTTATCATGCTAGGATTAGCAGGAAAAAGCAAAAAATTTCAGAATTGCACCTTGCAATGTGGAGATATTACTGTTTGTGCATTTACAATATTCATTGATTTTTGACATTGAAAAACATCCAGAAATGTTTGAAGCTACTGACTGAATGAAAGGAGCTGGCATCTCACTCTCTTTGAATCTTCTTTATCATGCTAGGATTAGCAGGAAAAAGCAAAAAATTTCAGAATTGCACCGTGTAATGTGGAGATATTACTGTTTGTGCATTTACAATATTCATTGATTTTTGCCATTGAAAAACGTCCAGAAATGTTTGAAGCTACTGACTGAATGAAAGGAGCTGGCATCTCACTCTCTTTGAATCTTCTTTATCATGCTAGGATTAGCAGGAAAAAGCAAAAAATTTCAGAATTGCACCTTGCAATGTGGAGATATTACTGTTTGTGCATTTACAATATTCATTGATTTTTGCCATTGAAAAACGTCCAGAAATGTTTGAAGCTACTGACTGAATGAAAGGAGCTGGCATCTCACTCTCTTTGAATCTTCTTTATCATGCTAGGATTAGCAGGAAAAAGCAAAAAATTTCAGAATTGCACCTTGCAATGTGGAGATATTACTGTTTGTGCATTTACAATATTCATTGATTTTTGCCATTGAAAATCATCATGTTATTCATATACCAGAAATGTTTGAAGCTACTGACTGAATGAAAGGAGCTGGCATCTCACTCTCTTTGAATCTTTTTTATCATGCTAGGATTAGCAGGAAAAAGCAAAAAATTTCAGAATTGCACCTTGCAATGTGGAGATATTACTGTTTGTGCATTTACAATATTCATTGATTTTTGCCATTGAAAAACGTCCAGAAATGTTTGAAGCTACTGACTGAATGAAAGGAGCTGGCATCTCACTCTCTTTGAATCTTCTTTATCATGCTAGGATTAGCAGGAAAAAGCAAAAAATTTCAGAATTGCACCTTGCAATGTGGAGATATTACTGTTTGTGCATTTACAATATTCATTGATTTTTGTCATTGAAAAACGTCCAGAAATGTTTGAAGCTACTGACTGAATGAAAGGAGCTGGCATCTCACTCTCTTTGAATCTTCTTTATCATGCTAGGATTAGCAGGAAAAAGCAAAAAATTTCAGAATTGCACCTTGCAATGTGGAGATATTACTGTTTGTGCATTTACAATATTCATTGTTTTTTGCCATTGAAAAACATCATGTTATTCATATACCAGAAATGTTTGAAGCTACTGACTGAATGAAAGGAGCTGGCATCTCACTCTCTTTGAATCTTCTTTATCATGCTAGGATTAGCAGGAAAAAGCAAAAAATTTCAGAATTGCACCTTGCAATGTGGAGATATTACTGTTTGTGCATTTACAATATTCATTGATTTTTGCCATTGAAAAACGTCCAGAAATGTTTGAAGCTACTGACTGAATGAAAGGAGCTGGCATCTCACTCTCTTTGAATCTTCTTTATCATGCTAGGATTAGCAGGAAAAAGCAAAAAATTTCAGAATTGCACCTTGCAATGTGGAGATATTACTGTTTGTGCATTTACAATATTCATTGATTTTTGCCATTGAAAAACATCATGTTATTCATATACCAGAAATGTTTGAAGCTACTGACTGAATGAAAGGAGCTGGCATCTCACTCTCTTTGAATCTTCTTTATCATGCTAGGATTAGCAGGAAAAAGCAAAAAATTTCAGAATTGCACCTTGCAATGTGGAGATATTACTGTTTGTGCATTTACAATATTCATTGATTTTTGCCATTGAAAAACGTCCAGAAATGTTTGAAGCTACTGACTGAATGAAAGGAGCTGGCATCTCACTCTCTTTGAATCTTCTTTATCATGCTAGGATTAGCAGGAAAAAGCAAAAAATTTCAGAATTGCACCTTGCAATGTGGAGATATTACTGTTTGTGCATTTAGAATATTCATTGATTTTTGCCATTGAAAAACGTCCAGAAATGTTTGAAGCTACAGACTGAATGAAAGGAGCTGGCATCTCACTCTCTTTGAATCTTCTTTATCATGCTAGGATTAGCAGGAAAAAGCAAAAAATTTCAGAATTGCACCTTGCAATGTGGAGATATTACTGTTTGTGCATTTACAATATTCATTGATTTTTGCCATTGAAAAACGTCCAGAAATGTTTGAAGCTACTGACTGAATGAAAGGAGCTGGCATCTCACTCTCTTTGACTCTTCTTTATCATGCTAGGATTAGCAGGAAAAAGCAAAAAAATTTCAGAATTGCACCTTGCAATGTGGAGATATTACTGTTTGTGCATTTACAATATTCATTGATTTTTGCCATTGAAAAGCGTCCAGAAATGTTTGAAGCTACTGACTGAATGAAAGGAGCTGGCATCTCACTCTCTTTGAATCTTCTTTATCATGCTAGGATTAGCAGGAAAAAGCAAAAAATTTCAGAATTGCACCTTGCAATGTGGAGATATTACTGTTTGTGCATTTACAATATTCATTGATTTTTGCCATTGAAAAACATCATGTTATTCATATACCAGAAATGTTTGAAGCTACTGACTGAATGAAAGGAGCTGGCATCTCACTCTCTTTGAATCTTCTTTATCATGCTAGGATTAGCAGGAAAAAGCAAAAAATTTCAGAATTGCACCTTGCAATGTGGAGATATTACTGTTTGTGCATTTACAATATTCATTGATTTTTGACATTGAAAAACGTCCAGAAATGTTTGAAGCTACTGACTGAATGAAAGGAGCTGGCATCTCACTCTCTTTGAATCTTCTTTATCATGCTAGGATTAGCAGGAAAAAGCAAAAAATTTCAGAATTGCACCATGTAATGTGGAGATATTACTGTTTGTGCATTTACAATATTCATTGATTTTTGCCATTGAAAAACGTCCAGAAATGTTTGAAGCTACTGACTGAATGAAAGGAGCTGGCATCTCACTCTCTTTGAATCTTCTTTATCATGCTAGGATTAGCAGGAAAAAGCAAAAAATTTCAGAATTGCACCTTGCAATGTGGAGATATTACTGTTTGTGCATTTACAATATTCATTGATTTTTGCCATTGAAAAACGTCCAGAAATGTTTGAAGCTACTGACTGAATGAAAGGAGCTGGCATCTCACTCTCTTTGAATCTTCTTTATCATGCTAGGATTAGCAGGAAAAAGCAAAAAATTTCAGAATTGCACCTTGCAATGTGGAGATATTACTGTTTGTGCATTTACAATATTCATTGATTTTTGCCATTGAAAAACATCATGTTATTCATATACCAGAAATGTTTTAAGCTACTGACTGAATGAAAGGAGCTGGCATCTCACTCTCTTTGAATCTTTTTTATCATGCTAGGATTAGCAGGAAAAAGCAAAAAATTTCAGAATTGCACCTTGCAATGTGGAGATATTACTGTTTGTGCATTTACAATATTCATTGATTTTTGCCATTGAAAAACGTCCAGAAATGTTTGAAGCTACTGACTGAATGAAAGGAGCTGGCATCTCACTCTCTTTGAATCTTCTTTATCATGCTAGGATTAGCAGGAAAAAGCAAAAAATTTCAGAATTGCACCTTGCAATGTGGAGATATTATTGTTTGTGCATTTACAATATTCATTGATTTTTGCCATTGAAAAACGTCCAGAAATGTTTGAAGCTACTGACTGAATGAAAGGAGGTGACATCTCACTCTCTTTGAATCTTCTTTATCATGCTAGGATTAGCAGGAAAAAGCAAAAAATTTCAGAATTCCACCTTGCAATGTGGAGATATTACTGTTTGTGCATTTACAATATTCATTGATTTTTGCCATTGAAAAACGTCCAGAAATGTTTGAAGCTACTGACTGAATGAAAGGAGCTGACATCTCACTCTCTTTGAATCTTCTTTATCATGCTAGGATTAGGAGGAAAAGGCAAAAAATTTCAGAATTGCACCTTGCAATGTGGAGATATTACTGTTTGTGCATTTACAATATTCATTGATTTTTGTCATTGAAAAACGTCCAGAAATGTTTGAAGCTACTGACTGAATGAAAGGAGCTGGCATCTCACTCTCTTTGAATCTTCTTTATCATGCTAGGATTAGCAGGAAAAAGCAAAAAATTTCAGAATTGCACCTTGCAATGTGGAGATATTACTGTTTGTGCATTTACAATATTCATTGATTTTTGCCATTGAAAAACATCATGTTATTCATATACCAGAAATGTTTGAAGCTACTGACTGAATGAAAGGAGCTGGCATCTCACTCTCTTTGAATCTTCTTTATCATGCTAGGATTAGCAGGAAAAAGCAAAAAATTTCAGAATTGCACCTTGCAATGTGGAGATATTACTGTTTGTGCATTTACAATATTCATTGATTTTTGCCATTGAAAAACGTCCAGAAATGTTTGAAGCTACTGACTGAATGAAAGGAGCTGGCATCTCACTCTCTTTGAATCTTCTTTATCATGCTAGGATTAGCAGGAAAAAGCAAAAAATTTCAGAATTGCACCTTGCAATGTGGAGATATTACTGTTTGTGCATTTACAATATTCATTGATTTTTGCCATTGAAAAACATCATGTTATTCATATACCAGAAATGTTTGAAGCTACTGACTGAATGAAAGGAGATGGCATCTCACTCTCTTTGAATCTTCTTTATCATGCTAGGATTAGCAGGAAAAAGCAAAAAATTTCAGAATTGCACCTTGCAATGTGGAGATATTACTGTTTGTGCATTTACAATATTCATTGATTTTTGCCATTGAAAAACGTCCAGAAATGTTTGAAGCTACTGACTGAATGAAAGGAGCTGGCATCTCACTCTCTTTGAATCTTCTTTATCATGCTAGGATTAGCAGGAAAAAGCAAAAAATTTCAGAATTGCACCTTGCAATGTGGAGATGTTACTGTTTGTGCATTTAGAATATTCATTGATTTTTGCCATTGAAAAACGTCCAGAAATGTTTGAAGCTACAGACTGAATGAAAGGAGCTGGCATCTCACTCTCTTTGAATCTTCTTTATCATGCTAGGATTAGCAGGAAAAAGCAAAAAATTTCAGAATTGCACCTTGCAATGTGGAGATATTACTGTTTGTGCATTTACAATATTCATTGATTTTTGCCATTGAAAAACGTCCAGAAATGTTTGAAGCTACTGACTGAATGAAAGGAGCTGGCATCTCACTCTCTTTGAATCTTCTTTATCATGCTAGGATTAGCAGGAAAAAGCAAAAAATTTCAGAATTGCACCCTGCAATGTGGAGATATTACTGTTTGTGCATTTACAATATTCATTGATTTTTGCCATTGAAAAACGTCCAGAAATGTTTGAAGCTACTGACTGAATGAAAGGAGCTGGCATCTCACTCTCTTTGAATCTTTTTTATCATGCTAGGATTAGCAGGAAAAAGCAAAAAATTTCAGAATTGCACCTTGCAATGTGGAGATATTACTGTTTGTGCATTTACAATATTCATTGATTTTTGCCATTGAAAAACGTCCAGAAATGTTTGAAGCTACTGACTGAATGAAAGGAGCTGGCATCTCACTCTCTTTGAATCTTCTTTATCATGCTAGGATTAGCAGGAAAAAGCAAAAAAATTTCAGAATTGCACCTTGCAATGTGGACATATTACTGTTTGTGCATTTACAATATTCATTGATTTTTGCCATTGAAAAACGTCCAGAAATGTTTGAAGCTACTGACTGAATGAAAGGAGCTGGCATCTCACTCTCTTTGAATCTTCTTTATCATGCTAGGATTAGCAGGAAAAAGCAAAAAATTTCAGAATTGCACCGTGCAATGTGGAGATATTACTGTTTGTGCATTTACAATATTCATTGATTTTTGCCATTGAAAAACGTCCAGAAATGTTTGAAGCTACTGACTGAATGAAAGGAGCTGGCATCTCACTCTCTTTGAATCTTCTTTATCATGCTAGGATTAGCAGGAAAAAGCAAAAAATTTCAGAATTGCACCTTGCAATGTGGAGATATTACTGTTTGTGCATTTACAATATTCATTGATTTTTGCCATTGAAAAACGTCCAGAAATGTTTGAAGCTACTGACTGAATGAAAGGAGCTGGCATCTCACTCTCTTTGAATCTTCTTTATCATGCTAGGATTAGCAGGAAAAAGCAAAAAATTTCAGAATTGCACCTTGCAATGTGGAGATATTACTGTTTGTGCATTTACAATATTCATTGATTTTTGCCATTGAAAAACATCATGTTATTCATATACCAGAAATGTTTGAAGCTACTGACTGAATGAAAGGAGCTGGCATCTCACTCTCTTTGAATCTTTTTTATCATGCTAGGATTAGCAGGAAAAAGCAAAAAATTTCAGAATTGCACCTTGCAATGTGGAGATATTACTGTTTGTGCATTTACAATATTCATTGATTTTTGCCATTGAAAAACGTCCAGAAATGTTTGAAGCTACTGACTGAATGAAAGGAGCTGGCATCTCACTCTCTTTGAATCTTCTTTATCATGCTAGGATTAGCAGGAAAAAGCAAAAAATTTCAGAATTGCACCTTGCAATGTGGAGATATTATTGTTTGTGCATTTACAATATTCATTGATTTTTGCCATTGAAAAACGTCCAGAAATGTTTGAAGCTACTGACTGAATGAAAGGAGCTGACATCTCACTCTCTTTGAATCTTCTTTATCATGCTAGGATTAGCAGGAAAAAGCAAAAAATTTCAGAATTCCACCTTGCAATGTGGAGATATTACTGTTTGTGCATTTACAATATTCATTGATTTTTGCCATTGAAAAACATCATGTTATTCATATACCAGAAATGTTTGAAGCTACTGACTGAATGAAAGGAGCTGGCATCTCACTCTCTTTGAATCTTTTTTATCATGCTAGGATTAGCAGGAAAAAGCAAAAAATTTCAGAATTGCACCTTGCAATGTGGAGATATTACTGTTTGTGCATTTACAATATTCATTGATTTTTGCCATTGAAAAACGTCCAGAAATGTTTGAAGCTACTGACTGAATGAAAGGAGCTGGCATCTCACTCTCTTTGAATCTTCTTTATCATGCTAGGATTAGCAGGAAAAAGCAAAAAATTTCAGAATTGCACCTTGCAATGTGGAGATATTATTGTTTGTGCATTTACAATATTCATTGATTTTTGCCATTGAAAAACGTCCAGAAATGTTTGAAGCTACTGACTGAATGAAAGGAGCTGACATCTCACTCTCTTTGAATCTTCTTTATCATGCTAGGATTAGCAGGAAAAAGCAAAAAATTTCAGAATTCCACCTTGCAATGTGGAGATATTACTGTTTGTGCATTTACAATATTCATTGATTTTTGCCATTGAAAAACGTCCAGAAATGTTTGAAGCTACTGACTGAATGAAAGGAGCTGACATCTCACTCTCTTTGAATCTTCTTTATCATGCTAGGATTAGGAGGAAAAGGCAAAAAATTTCAGAATTGCACCTTGCAATGTGGAGATATTACTGTTTGTGCATTTACAATATTCATTGATTTTTGCCATTGAAAAACGTCCAGAAATGTTTGAAGCTACTGACTGAATGAAAGGAGCTGGCATCTCACTCTCTTTGAATCTTCTTTATCATGCTAGGATTAGCAGGAAAAAGCAAAAAATTTCAGAATTGCACCTTGCAATGTGGAGATATTACTGTTTGTGCATTTACAATATTCATTGATTTTTGCCATTGAAAAACGTCCAGAAATGTTTGAAGCTACTGACTGAATGAAAGGAGCTGGCATCTCACTCTCTTTGAATCTTCTTTATCATGCTAGGATTAGCAGGAAAAAGCAAAAAATTTCAGAATTGCACCTTGCAATGTGGAGATATTACTGTTTGTGCATTTACAATATTCATTGATTTTTGCCATTGAAAAACGTCCAGAAATGTTTGAAGCTACTGACTGAATGAAAGGAGCTGGCATCTCACTCTCTTTGAATCTTCTTTATCATGCTAGGATTAGCAGGAAAAAGCAAAAAATTTCAGAATTGCACCTTGCAATGTGTAGATATTACTGTTTGTGCATTTACAATATTCATTGATTTTTGCCATTGAAAAACGTCCAGAAATGTTTGAAGCTACTGACTGAATGAAAGGAGCTGGCATCTCACTCTCTTTGAATCTTCTTTATCATGCTAGGATTAGCAGGAAAAAGCAAAAAATTTCAGAATTGCACCTTGCAATGTGGAGATATTACTGTTTGTGCATTTACAATATTCATTGATTTTTGCCATTGAAAAACATCATGTTATTCATATACCAGAAGTGTTTGAAGCTACTGACTGAATGAAAGGAGCTGGCATCTCACTCTCTTTGAATCTTCTTTATCATGCTAGGATTAGCAGGAAAAAGCAAAAAATTTCAGAATTGCACCTTGCAATGTGGAGATATTACTGTTTGTGCATTTACAATATTCATTGATTTTTGCCATTGAAAAACGTCCAGAAATGTTTGAAGCTACTGACTGAATGAAAGGAACTGGCATCTCACTCTCTTTGAATCTTCTTTATCATGCTAGGATTAGCAGGAAAAAGCAAAAAATTTCAGAATTGCACCTTGCAATGTGGAGATATTACTGTTTGTGCATTTACAATATTCATTGATTTTTGCCATTGAAAAACGTCCAGAAATGTTTGAAGCTACTGACTGAATGAAAGGAGCTGGCATCTCACTCTCTTTGAATCTTCTTTATCATGCTAGGATTAGCAGGAAAAAGCAAAAAATTTCAGAATTGCACCTTGCAATGTGGAGATATTACTGTTTGTGCATTTACAATATTCATTGATTTTTGCCATTGAAAAACGTCCAGAAATGTTTGAAGCTACTGACTGAATGAAAGGAGCTGGCATCTCACTCTCTTTGAATCTTCTTTATCATGCTAGGATTAGCAGGAAAAAGCAAAAAATTTCAGAATTGCACCTTGCAATGTGGAGATATTACTGTTTGTGCTTTTACAATATTCATTGATTTTTGCCATTGAAAAACATCATGTTATTCATATACCAGAAATGTTTGAAACTACTGACTGAATGAAAGGAGCTGGCATCTCACTCTCTTTGAATCTTTTTTATCATGCTAGGATTAGCAGTAAAAAGCAAAAAATTTCAGAATTGCACCTTGCAATGTGGAGATATTACTGTTTGTGCATTTACAATATTCATTGATTTTTGCCATTGAAAAACGTCCAGAAATGTTTGAAGCTACTGACTGAATGAAAGGAGCTGGCATCTCGCTCTCTTTGAATCTTCTTTATCATGCTAGGATTAGCAGGAAAAAGCAAAAAATTTCAGAATTGCACCTTGCAATGTGGAGATATTACTGTTTGTGCATTTACAATATTCATTGATTTTTGCCATTGAAAAACATCATGTTATTCATATACCAGAAATGTTTGAAGCTACAGACTGAATGAAAGGAGCTGGCATCTCACTCTCTTTGAATCTTCTTTATCATGCTAGGATTAGCAGGAAAAAGCAAAAAATTTCAGAATTGCACCTTGCAATGTGGAGATATTACTGTTTGTGCATTTAAAATATTCATTGATTTTTGCCATTCAAAAACGTCCAGAAATGTTTGAAGCTACTGACTGAATGAAAGGAGCTGGCATCTCACTCTCTTTGAATCTTCTTTATCATGCTAGGATTAGCAGGAAAAAGCAAAAAATTTCAGAATTGCACCTTGCAATGTGGAGATATTACTGTTTGTGCATTTACAATATTCATTGATTTTTGCCATTGAAAAACATCATGTTATTCATATACCAGAAATGTTTGAAGCTACTGACTGAATGAAAGGAGCTGGCATCTCACTCTCTTTGAATCTTCTTTATCATGCTAGGATTAGCAGGAAAAAGCAAAAAATTTCAGAATTGCACCTTGCAATGTGGAGATATTACTGTTTGTGCATTTACAATATTCATTGATTTTTGCCATTGAAAAACGTCCAGAAATGTTTGAAGCTACTGACTGAATGAAAGGAGCTGGCATCTCACTCTCTTTGAATCTTCTTTATCATGCTAGGATTAGCAGGAAAAAGCAAAAAATTTCAGAATTGCACCGTGCAATGTGGAGATATTACTGTTTGTGCATTTACAATATTCATTGATTTTTGCCATTGAAAAACGTCCAGAAATGTTTGAAGCTACTGACTGAATGAAAGGAGCTGGCATCTCAATCTCTTTGAATCTTCTTTATCATGCTAGGATTAGCAGGAAAAAGCAAAAAATTTCAGAATTGCACCTTGCAATGTGGAGATATTACTGTTTGTGCATTTACAATATTCATTGATTTTTGCCATTGAAAAACGTCCAGAAATGTTTGAAGCTACTGACTGAATGAAAGGAGCTGGCATCTCACTCTCTTTGAATCTTCTTTATCATGCTAGGATTAGCAGGAAAAAGCAAAAAATTTCAGAATTGCACCTTGCAATGTGGAGATATTACTGTTTGTGCATTTACAATATTCATTGATTTTTGCCATTGAAAAACATCATGTTATTCATATACCAGAAATGTTTGAAGCTACTGACTGAATGAAAGGAGCTGGCATCTCACTCTCTTTGAATCTTTTTTATCATGCTAGGATTAGCAGGAAAAAGCAAAAAATTTCAGAATTGCACCTTGCAATGTGGAGATATTACTGTTTGTGCATTTACAATATTCATTGATTTTTGCCATTGAAAAACGTCCAGAAATGTTTGAAGCTACTGACTGAATGAAAGGAGCTGGCATCTCACTCTCTTTGAATCTTCTTTATCATGCTAGGATTAGCAGGAAAAAGCAAAAAATTTCAGAATTGCACCTTGCAATGTGGAGATATTATTGTTTGTGCATTTACAATATTCATTGATTTTTGCCATTGAAAAACGTCCAGAAATGTTTGAAGCTACTGACTGAATGAAAGGAGCTGACATCTCACTCTCTTTGAATCTTCTTTATCATGCTAGGATTAGCAGGAAAAAGCAAAAAATTTCAGAATTCCACCTTGCAATGTGGAGATATTACTGTTTGTGCATTTACAATATTCATTGATTTTTGCCATTGAAAAACATCATGTTATTCATATACCAGAAATGTTTGAAGCTACTGACTGAATGAAAGGAGCTGGCATCTCACTCTCTTTGAATCTTTTTTATCATGCTAGGATTAGCAGGAAAAAGCAAAAAATTTCAGAATTGCACCTTGCAATGTGGAGATATTACTGTTTGTGCATTTACAATATTCATTGATTTTTGCCATTGAAAAACGTCCAGAAATGTTTGAAGCTACTGACTGAATGAAAGGAGCTGGCATCTCACTCTCTTTGAATCTTCTTTATCATGCTAGGATTAGCAGGAAAAAGCAAAAAATTTCAGAATTGCACCTTGCAATGTGGAGATATTATTGTTTGTGCATTTACAATATTCATTGATTTTTGCCATTGAAAAACGTCCAGAAATGTTTGAAGCTACTGACTGAATGAAAGGAGCTGACATCTCACTCTCTTTGAATCTTCTTTATCATGCTAGGATTAGCAGGAAAAAGCAAAAAATTTCAGAATTCCACCATGCAATGTGGAGATATTACTGTTTGTGCATTTACAATATTCATTGATTTTTGCCATTGAAAAACGTCCAGAAATGTTTGAAGCTACTGACTGAATGAAAGGAGCTGACATCTCACTCTCTTTGAATCTTCTTTATCATGCTAGGATTAGGAGGAAAAGGCAAAAAATTTCAGAATTGCACCTTGCAATGTGGAGATATTACTGTTTGTGCATTTACAATATTCATTGATTTTTGCCATTGAAAAACGTCCAGAAATGTTTGAAGCTACTGACTGAATGAAAGGAGCTGGCATCTCACTCTCTTTGAATCTTCTTTATCATGCTAGGATTAGCAGGAAAAAGCAAAAAATTTCAGAATTGCACCTTGCAATGTGGAGATATTACTGTTTGTGCATTTACAATATTCATTGATTTTTGCCATTGAAAAACGTCCAGAAATGTTTGAAGCTACTGACTGAATGAAAGGAGCTGGCATCTCACTCTCTTTGAATCTTCTTTATCATGCTAGGATTAGCAGGAAAAAGCAAAAAATTTCAGAATTGCACCTTGCAATGTGGAGATATTACTGTTTGTGCATTTACAATATTCATTGATTTTTGCCATTGAAAAACGTCCAGAAATGTTTGAAGCTACTGACTGAATGAAAGGAGCTGGCATCTCACTCTCTTTGAATCTTCTTTATCATGCTAGGATTAGCAGGAAAAAGCAAAAAATTTCAGAATTGCACCTTGCAATGTGTAGATATTACTGTTTGTGCATTTACAATATTCATTGATTTTTGCCATTGAAAAACGTCCAGAAATGTTTGAAGCTACTGACTGAATGAAAGGAGCTGGCATCTCACTCTCTTTGAATCTTCTTTATCATGCTAGGATTAGCAGGAAAAAGCAAAAAATTTCAGAATTGCACCTTGCAATGTGGAGATATTACTGTTTGTGCATTTACAATATTCATTGATTTTTGCCATTGAAAAACATCATGTTATTCATATACCAGAAGTGTTTGAAGCTACTGACTGAATGAAAGGAGCTGGCATCTCACTCTCTTTGAATCTTCTTTATCATGCTAGGATTAGCAGGAAAAAGCAAAAAATTTCAGAATTGCACCTTGCAATGTGGAGATATTACTGTTTGTGCATTTACAATATTCATTGATTTTTGCCATTGAAAAACGTCCAGAAATGTTTGAAGCTACTGACTGAATGAAAGGAACTGGCATCTCACTCTCTTTGAATCTTCTTTATCATGCTAGGATTAGCAGGAAAAAGCAAAAAATTTCAGAATTGCACCTTGCAATGTGGAGATATTACTGTTTGTGCATTTACAATATTCATTGATTTTTGCCATTGAAAAACGTCCAGAAATGTTTGAAGCTACTGACTGAATGAAAGGAGCTGGCATCTCACTCTCTTTGAATCTTCTTTATCATGCTAGGATTAGCAGGAAAAAGCAAAAAATTTCAGAATTGCACCTTGCAATGTGGAGATATTACTGTTTGTGCATTTACAATATTCATTGATTTTTGCCATTGAAAAACGTCCAGAAATGTTTGAAGCTACTGACTGAATGAAAGGAGCTGGCATCTCACTCTCTTTGAATCTTCTTTATCATGCTAGGATTAGCAGGAAAAAGCAAAAAATTTCAGAATTGCACCTTGCAATGTGGAGATATTACTGTTTGTGCTTTTACAATATTCATTGATTTTTGCCATTGAAAAACATCATGTTATTCATATACCAGAAATGTTTGAAACTACTGACTGAATGAAAGGAGCTGGCATCTCACTCTCTTTGAATCTTTTTTATCATGCTAGGATTAGCAGTAAAAAGCAAAAAATTTCAGAATTGCACCTTGCAATGTGGAGATATTACTGTTTGTGCATTTACAATATTCATTGATTTTTGCCATTGAAAAACGTCCAGAAATGTTTGAAGCTACTGACTGAATGAAAGGAGCTGGCATCTCGCTCTCTTTGAATCTTCTTTATCATGCTAGGATTAGCAGGAAAAAGCAAAAAATTTCAGAATTGCACCTTGCAATGTGGAGATATTACTGTTTGTGCATTTACAATATTCATTGATTTTTGCCATTGAAAAACATCATGTTATTCATATACCAGAAATGTTTGAAGCTACAGACTGAATGAAAGGAGCTGGCATCTCACTCTCTTTGAATCTTCTTTATCATGCTAGGATTAGCAGGAAAAAGCAAAAAATTTCAGAATTGCACCTTGCAATGTGGAGATATTACTGTTTGTGCATTTACAATATTCATTGATTTTTGCCATTCAAAAACGTCCAGAAATGTTTGAAGCTACTGACTGAATGAAAGGAGCTGGCATCTCACTCTCTTTGAATCTTCTTTATCATGCTAGGATTAGCAGGAAAAAGCAAAAAATTTCAGAATTGCACCTTGCAATGTGGAGATATTATTGTTTGTGCATTTACAATATTCATTGATTTTTGCCATTGAAAAACGTCCAGAAATGTTTGAAGCTACTGACTGAATGAAAGGAGCTGGAATCTCACTCTCTTTTAATCTTCTTTATCATGCTAGGAATAGCAGGAAAAAGCAAAAAATTTCAGAATTGCACCTTGCAATGTGGAGATATTACTGTTTGTGCATTTACAATATTCATTGATTTTTGCCATTGAAAAACGTCCAGAAATGTTTGAAGCTACTGACTGAATGAAAGGAGCTGGCATCTCACTCTCTTTGAATCTTCTTTATCATGCTAGGATTAGCAGGAAAAAGCAAAAAATTTCAGAATTGCACCTTGCAATGTGGAGATATTACTGTTTGTGCATTTGCAATATTCATTGATTTTTGCCATTGAAAAACGTCCAGAAATGTTTGAAGCTACTGACTGAATGAAAGGAGCTGGCATCTCACTCTCTTTGAATCTTCTTTATCATGCTAGGATTAGCAGGAAAAAGCAAAAAATTTCAGAATTGCACCTTGCAATGTGGAGATATTACTGTTTGTGCATTTACAATATTCATTGATTTTTGCCATTGAAAAACATCATGTTATTCATATACCAGAAATGTTTGAAGCTACTGACTGAATGAAAGGAGCTGGCATCTCACTCTCTTTGAATCTTCTTTATCATGCTAGGATTAGCAGGAAAAAGCAAAAAATTTCAGAATTGCACCTTGCAATGTGGAGATATTACTGTTTGTGCATTTACAATATTCATTGATTTTTGCCATTGAAAAACGTCCAGAAATGTTTGAAGCTACTGACTGAATGAAAGGAGCTGGCATCTCACTCTCTTTGAATCTTCTTTATCATGCTAGGATTAGCAGGAAAAAGCAAAAAATTTCAGAATTGCACCGTGCAATGTGGAGATATTACTGTTTGTGCATTTACAATATTCATTGATTTTTGCCATTGAAAAACGTCCAGAAATGTTTGAAGCTACTGACTGAATGAAAGGAGCTGGCATCTCACTCTCTTTGAATCTTCTTTATCATGCTAGGATTAGCAGGAAAAAGCAAAAAATTTCAGAATTGCACCTTGCAATGTGGAGATATTACTGTTTGTGCATTTACAATATTCATTGATTTTTGCCATTGAAAAACGTCCAGAAATGTTTGAAGCTACTGACTGAATGAAAGGAGCTGGCATCTCACTCTCTTTGAATATTCTTTATCATGCTAGGATTAGCAGGAAAAAGCAAAAAATTTCAGAATTGCACCTTGCAATGTGGAGATATTACTGTTTGTGCATTTACAATATTCATTGATTTTTGCCATTGAAAAACATCATGTTATTCATATACCAGAAATGTTTGAAGCTACTGACTGAATGAAAGGAGCTGGCATCTCACTCTCTTTGAATCTTTTTTATCATGCTAGGATTAGCAGGAAAAAGCAAAAAATTTCAGAATTGCACCTTGCAATGTGGAGATATTACTGTTTGTGCATTTACAATATTCATTGATTTTTGCCATTGAAAAACGTCCAGAAATGTTTGAAGCTACTGACTGAATGAAAGGAGCTGGCATCTCACTCTCTTTGAATCTTCTTTATCATGCTAGGATTAGCAGGAAAAAGCAAAAAATTTCAGAATTGCACCTTGCAATGTGGAGATATTACTGTTTGTGCATTTACAATATTCATTGATTTTTGCCATTGAAAAACATCATGTTATTCATATACCAGAAATGTTTGAAGCTACTGACTGAATGAAAGGAGCTGGCATCTCACTCTCTTTGAATCTTTTTTATCATGCTAGGATTAGCAGGAAAAAGCAAAAAATTTCAGAATTGCACCTTGCAATGTGGAGATATTACTGTTTGTGCATTTACAATATTCATTGATTTTTGCCATTGAAAAACGTCCAGAAATGTTTGAAGCTACTGACTGAATGAAAGGAGCTGGCATCTCACTCTCTTTGAATCTTCTTTATCATGCTAGGATTAGCAGGAAAAAGCAAAAAATTTCAGAATTGCACCTTGCAATGTGGAGATATTATTGTTTGTGCATTTACAATATTCATTGATTTTTGCCATTGAAAAACGTCCAGAAATGTTTGAAGCTACTGACTGAATGAAAGGAGCTGACATCTCACTCTCTTTGAATCTTCTTTATCATGCTAGGATTAGCAGGAAAAAGCAAAAAATTTCAGAATTCCACCTTGCAATGTGGAGATATTACTGTTTGTGCATTTACAATATTCATTGATTTTTGCCATTGAAAAACGTCCAGAAATGTTTGAAGCTACTGACTGAATGAAAGGAGCTGACATCTCACTCTCTTTGAATCTTCTTTATCATGCTAGGATTAGGAGGAAAAGGCAAAAAATTTCAGAATTGCACCTTGCAATGTGGAGATATTACTGTTTGTGCATTTACAATATTCATTGATTTTTGCCATTGAAAAACGTCCAGAAATGTTTGAAGCTACTGACTGAATGAAAGGAGCTGGCATCTCACTCTCTTTGAATCTTCTTTATCATGCTAGGATTAGCAGGAAAAAGCAAAAAATTTCAGAATTGCACCTTGCAATGTGGAGATATTACTGTTTGTGCTTTTACAATATTCATTGATTTTTGCCATTGAAAAACATCATGTTATTCATATACCAGAAATGTTTGAAACTACTGACTGAATGAAAGGAGCTGGCATCTCACTCTCTTTGAATCTTTTTTATCATGCTAGGATTAGCAGTAAAAAGCAAAAAATTTCAGAATTGCACCTTGCAATGTGGAGATATTACTGTTTGTGCATTTACAATATTCATTGATTTTTGCCATTGAAAAACGTCCAGAAATGTTTGAAGCTACTGACTGAATGAAAGGAGCTGGCATCTCGCTCTCTTTGAATCTTCTTTATCATGCTAGGATTAGCAGGAAAAAGCAAAAAATTTCAGAATTGCACCTTGCAATGTGGAGATATTACTGTTTGTGCATTTACAATATTCATTGATTTTTGCCATTGAAAAACATCATGTTATTCATATACCAGAAATGTTTGAAGCTACAGACTGAATGAAAGGAGCTGGCATCTCACTCTCTTTGAATCTTCTTTATCATGCTAGGATTAGCAGGAAAAAGCAAAAAATTTCAGAATTGCACCTTGCAATGTGGAGATATTACTGTTTGTGCATTTACAATATTCATTGATTTTTGCCATTCAAAAACGTCCAGAAATGTTTGAAGCTACTGACTGAATGAAAGGAGCTGGCATCTCACTCTCTTTGAATCTTCTTTATCATGCTAGGATTAGCAGGAAAAAGCAAAAAATTTCAGAATTGCACCTTGCAATGTGGAGATATTATTGTTTGTGCATTTACAATATTCATTGATTTTTGCCATTGAAAAACGTCCAGAAATGTTTGAAGCTACTGACTGAATGAAAGGAGCTGGAATCTCACTCTCTTTTAATCTTCTTTATCATGCTAGGAATAGCAGGAAAAAGCAAAAAATTTCAGAATTGCACCTTGCAATGTGGAGATATTACTGTTTGTGCATTTACAATATTCATTGATTTTTGCCATTGAAAAACGTCCAGAAATGTTTGAAGCTACTGACTGAATGAAAGGAGCTGGCATCTCACTCTCTTTGAATCTTCTTTATCATGCTAGGATTAGCAGGAAAAAGCAAAAAATTTCAGAATTGCACCTTGCAATGTGGAGATATTACTGTTTGTGCATTTGCAATATTCATTGATTTTTGCCATTGAAAAACGTCCAGAAATGTTTGAAGCTACTGACTGAATGAAAGGAGCTGGCATCTCACTCTCTTTGAATCTTCTTTATCATGCTAGGATTAGCAGGAAAAAGCAAAAAATTTCAGAATTGCACCTTGCAATGTGGAGATATTACTGTTTGTGCATTTACAATATTCATTGATTTTTGCCATTGAAAAACATCATGTTATTCATATACCAGAAATGTTTGAAGCTACTGACTGAATGAAAGGAGCTGGCATCTCACTCTCTTTGAATCTTCTTTATCATGCTAGGATTAGCAGGAAAAAGCAAAAAATTTCAGAATTGCACCTTGCAATGTGGAGATATTACTGTTTGTGCATTTACAATATTCATTGATTTTTGCCATTGAAAAACGTCCAGAAATGTTTGAAGCTACTGACTGAATGAAAGGAGCTGGCATCTCACTCTCTTTGAATCTTCTTTATCATGCTAGGATTAGCAGGAAAAAGCAAAAAATTTCAGAATTGCACCGTGCAATGTGGAGATATTACTGTTTGTGCATTTACAATATTCATTGATTTTTGCCATTGAAAAACGTCCAGAAATGTTTGAAGCTACTGACTGAATGAAAGGAGCTGGCATCTCACTCTCTTTGAATCTTCTTTATCATGCTAGGATTAGCAGGAAAAAGCAAAAAATTTCAGAATTGCACCTTGCAATGTGGAGATATTACTGTTTGTGCATTTACAATATTCATTGATTTTTGCCATTGAAAAACGTCCAGAAATGTTTGAAGCTACTGACTGAATGAAAGGAGCTGGCATCTCACTCTCTTTGAATATTCTTTATCATGCTAGGATTAGCAGGAAAAAGCAAAAAATTTCAGAATTGCACCTTGCAATGTGGAGATATTACTGTTTGTGCATTTACAATATTCATTGATTTTTGCCATTGAAAAACATCATGTTATTCATATACCAGAAATGTTTGAAGCTACTGACTGAATGAAAGGAGCTGGCATCTCACTCTCTTTGAATCTTTTTTATCATGCTAGGATTAGCAGGAAAAAGCAAAAAATTTCAGAATTGCACCTTGCAATGTGGAGATATTACTGTTTGTGCATTTACAATATTCATTGATTTTTGCCATTGAAAAACGTCCAGAAATGTTTGAAGCTACTGACTGAATGAAAGGAGCTGGCATCTCACTCTCTTTGAATCTTCTTTATCATGCTAGGATTAGCAGGAAAAAGCAAAAAATTTCAGAATTGCACCTTGCAATGTGGAGATATTACTGTTTGTGCATTTACAATATTCATTGATTTTTGCCATTGAAAAACATCATGTTATTCATATACCAGAAATGTTTGAAGCTACTGACTGAATGAAAGGAGCTGGCATCTCACTCTCTTTGAATCTTTTTTATCATGCTAGGATTAGCAGGAAAAAGCAAAAAATTTCAGAATTGCACCTTGCAATGTGGAGATATTACTGTTTGTGCATTTACAATATTCATTGATTTTTGCCATTGAAAAACGTCCAGAAATGTTTGAAGCTACTGACTGAATGAAAGGAGCTGGCATCTCACTCTCTTTGAATCTTCTTTATCATGCTAGGATTAGCAGGAAAAAGCAAAAAATTTCAGAATTGCACCTTGCAATGTGGAGATATTATTGTTTGTGCATTTACAATATTCATTGATTTTTGCCATTGAAAAACGTCCAGAAATGTTTGAAGCTACTGACTGAATGAAAGGAGCTGACATCTCACTCTCTTTGAATCTTCTTTATCATGCTAGGATTAGCAGGAAAAAGCAAAAAATTTCAGAATTCCACCTTGCAATGTGGAGATATTACTGTTTGTGCATTTACAATATTCATTGATTTTTGCCATTGAAAAACGTCCAGAAATGTTTGAAGCTACTGACTGAATGAAAGGAGCTGACATCTCACTCTCTTTGAATCTTCTTTATCATGCTAGGATTAGGAGGAAAAGGCAAAAAATTTCAGAATTGCACCTTGCAATGTGGAGATATTACTGTTTGTGCATTTACAATATTCATTGATTTTTGCCATTGAAAAACGTCCAGAAATGTTTGAAGCTACTGACTGAATGAAAGGAGCTGGCATCTCACTCTCTTTGAATCTTCTTTATCATGCTAGGATTAGCAGGAAAAAGCAAAAAATTTCAGAATTGCACCTTGCAATGTGGAGATATTACTGTTTGTGCATTTACAATATTCATTGATTTTTGCCATTGAAAAACGTCCAGAAATGTTTGAAGCTACTGACTGAATGAAAGGAGCTGGCATCTGACTCTCTTTGAATCTTCTTTATCATGCTAGGATTAGCAGGAAAAAGCAAAAAATTTCAGAATTGCACCTTGCAATGTGGAGATATTACTGTTTGTGCATTTACAATATTCATTGATTTTTGCCATTGAAAAACGTCCAGAAATGTTTGAAGCTACTGACTGAATGAAAGGAGCTGGCATCTCACTCTCTTTGAATCTTCTTTATCATGCTAGGATTAGCAGGAAAAAGCAAAAAATTTCAGAATTGCACCTTGCAATGTGGAGATATTACTGTTTGTGCATTTACAATATTCATTGATTTTTGCCATTGAAAAACATCATGTTATTCATATACCAGAAGTGTTTGAAGCTACTGACTGAATGAAAGGAGCTGGCATCTCACTCTCTTTGAATCTTCTTTATCATGCTAGGATTAGCAGGAAAAAGCAAAAAATTTCAGAATTGCACCTTGCAATGTGGAGATATTACTGTTTGTGCATTTACAATATTCATTGATTTTTGCCATTGAAAAACGTCCAGAAATGTTTGAAGCTACTGACTGAATGAAAGGAACTGGCATCTCACTCTCTTTGAATCTTCTTTATCATGCTAGGATTAGCAGGAAAAAGCAAAAAATTTCAGAATTGCACCTTGCAATGTGGAGATATTACTGTTTGTGCATTTACAATATTCATTGATTTTTGCCATTGAAAAACGTCCAGAAATGTTTGAAGCTACTGACTGAATGAAAGGAGCTGGCATCTCACTCTCTTTGAATCTTCTTTATCATGCTAGGATTAGCAGGAAAAAGCAAAAAATTTCAGAATTGCACCTTGCAATGTGGAGATATTACTGTTTGTGCATTTACAATATTCATTGATTTTTGCCATTGAAAAACGTCCAGAAATGTTTGAAGCTACTGACTGAATGAAAGGAGCTGGCATCTCACTCTCTTTGAATCTTCTTTATCATGCTAGGATTAGCAGGAAAAAGCAAAAAATTTCAGAATTGCACCTTGCAATGTGGAGATATTACTGTTTGTGCTTTTACAATATTCATTGATTTTTGCCATTGAAAAACATCATGTTATTCATATACCAGAAATGTTTGAAACTACTGACTGAATGAAAGGAGCTGGCATCTCACTCTCTTTGAATCTTTTTTATCATGCTAGGATTAGCAGTAAAAAGCAAAAAATTTCAGAATTGCACCTTGCAATGTGGAGATATTACTGTTTGTGCATTTACAATATTCATTGATTTTTGCCATTGAAAAACGTCCAGAAATGTTTGAAGCTACTGACTGAATGAAAGGAGCTGGCATCTCGCTCTCTTTGAATCTTATTTATCATGCTAGGATTAGCAGGAAAAAGCAAAAAATTTCAGAATTGCACCTTGCAATGTGGAGATATTACTGTTTGTGCATTTACAATATTCATTGATTTTTGCCATTGAAAAACATCATGTTATTCATATACCAGAAATGTTTGAAGCTACAGACTGAATGAAAGGAGCTGGCATCTCACTCTCTTTGAATCTTCTTTATCATGCTAGGATTAGCAGGAAAAAGCAAAAAATTTCAGAATTGCACCTTGCAATGTGGAGATATTACTGTTTGTGCATTTACAATATTCATTGATTTTTGCCATTCAAAAACGTCCAGAAATGTTTGAAGCTACTGACTGAATGAAAGGAGCTGGCATCTCACTCTCTTTGAATCTTCTTTATCATGCTAGGATTAGCAGGAAAAAGCAAAAAATTTCAGAATTGCACCTTGCAATGTGGAGATATTATTGTTTGTGCATTTACAATATTCATTGATTTTTGCCATTGAAAAACGTCCAGAAATGTTTGAAGCTACTGACTGAATGAAAGGAGCTGGAATCTCACTCTCTTTTAATCTTCTTTATCATGCTAGGAATAGCAGGAAAAAGCAAAAAATTTCAGAATTGCACCTTGCAATGTGGAGATATTACTGTTTGTGCATTTACAATATTCATTGATTTTTGCCATTGAAAAACGTCCAGAAATGTTTGAAGCTACTGACTGAATGAAAGGAGCTGGCATCTCACTCTCTTTGAATCTTCTTTATCATGCTAGGATTAGCAGGAAAAAGCAAAAAATTTCAGAATTGCACCTTGCAATGTGGAGATATTACTGTTTGTGCATTTACAATATTCATTGATTTTTGCCATTGAAAAACGTCCAGAAATGTTTGAAGCTACTGACTGAATGAAAGGAGCTGGCATCTCACTCTCTTTGAATCTTCTTTATCATGCTAGGATTAGCAGGAAAAAGCAAAAAATTTCAGAATTGCACCTTGCAATGTGGAGATATTACTGTTTGTGCATTTACAATATTCATTGATTTTTGCCATTGAAAAACGTCCAGAAATGTTTGAAGCTACTGACTGAATGAAAGGAGCTGGCATCTAACTCTCTTTGAATTTTCTTTATCATGCTAGGATTAGCAGGAAAAAGCAAAAAATTTCAGAATTGCACCTTGCAATGTGGAGATATTACTGTTTGTGCATTTACAATATTCATTGATTTTTGCCATTGAAAAACATCATGTTATTCATATACCAGAAATGTTTGAAGCTACTGACTGAATGAAAGGAGCTGGCATCTCACTCTCTTTGAATCTTCTTTATCATGCTAGGATTAGCAGGAAAAAGCAAAAAATTTCAGAATTGCACCTTGCAATGTGGAGATATTACTGTTTGTGCATTTACAATATTCATTGATTTTTGCCATTGAAAAACGTCCAGAAATGTTTGAAGCTACTGACTGAATAAAAGGAGCTGGCATCTCACTCTCTTTGAATCTTCTTTATCATGCTAGGATTAGCAGGAAAAAGTAAAAAATTTCAGAATTGCACCTTGCAATGTGGAGATATTACTGTTTGTGCATTAACAATATTCATTGATTTTTGCCATTGAAAAACGTCCAGAAATGTTTGAAGCTACTGACTGAATGAAAGGAGCTGGCATCTCACTCTCTTTGAATCTTCTTTATCATGCTAGGATTAGCAGGAAAAAGCAAAAAATTTCAGAATTGCACCTTGCAATGTGGAGATATTACTGTTTGTGCATTTACAATATTCATTGATTTTTGCCATTGAAAAACGTCCAGAAATGTTTGAAGCTACTGACTGAATAAAAGGAGCTGGCATCTCACTCTCTTTGAATCTTCTTTATCATGCTAGGATTAGCAGGAAAAAGTAAAAAATTTCAGAATTGCACCTTGCAATGTGGAGATATTACTGTTTGTGCATTTACAATATTCATTGATTTTTGCCATTGAAAAACGTCCAGAAATGTTTGAAGCTACTGACTGAATGAAAGGAGCTGGCATCTCACT
Organism: Phyllobates terribilis; assembly: GCF_046119375.1. Classification (NCBI taxonomy): domain Eukaryota; kingdom Metazoa; phylum Chordata; class Amphibia; order Anura; family Dendrobatidae; genus Phyllobates; species Phyllobates terribilis. The sequence goes on along the minus strand of NW_027364978.1, from coordinate 55,678 downwards.
CTCTTTGAATCTTCTTTATCATGCTAGGATTAGCAGGAAAAAGCAAAAAATTTCAGAATTGCACCTTGCAATGTGGAGATATTACTGTTTGTGCATTTACAATATTCATTGATTTTTGCCATTGAAAAACGTCCAGAAATGTTTGAAGCTACTGACTGAATGAAAGGAGCTGGCATCTCACTCTCTTTGAATCTTCTTTATCATGCTAGGATTAGCAGGAAAAAGCAAAAAATTTCAGAATTGCACCTTGCAATGTGGAGATATTACTGTTTGTGCATTTACAATATTCATTGATTTTTGCCATTGAAAAACATCATGTTATTCATATACCAGAAATGTTTGAAGCTACTGACTGAATGAAAGGAGCTGGCATCTCACTCTCTTTGAATCTTCTTTATCATGCTAGGATTAGCAGGAAAAAGCAAAAAATTTCAGAATTGCACCTTGCAATGTGGAGATATTACTGTTTGTGCATTTACAATATTCATTGATTTTTGACATTGAAAAACGTCCAGAAATGTTTGAAGCTACTGACTGAATGAAAGGAGCTGGCATCTCACTCTCTTTGAATCTTCTTTATCATGCTAGGATTAGCAGGAAAAAGCAAAAAATTTCAGAATTGCACCTTGCAATGTGGAGATATTACTGTTTGTGCATTTACAATATTCATTGATTTTTGCCATTGAAAAACATCATGTTATTCATATACCAGAAATGTTTGAAGCTACTGACTGAATGAAAGGAGCTGGCATCTCACTCTCTTTGAATCTTCTTTATCATGCTAGGATTAGCAGGAAAAAGCAAAAAATTTCAGAATTGCACCTTGCAATGTGGAGATATTACTGTTTGTGCATTTACAATATTCATTGATTTTTGCCATTGAAAAACATCATGTTATTCATATACCAGAAATGTTTGAAGCTACTGACTGAATGAAAGGAGCTGGCATCTCACTCTCTTTGAATCTTCTTTATCATGCTAGGATTAGCAGGAAAAAGCAAAAAATTTCAGAATTGCACCTTGCAATGTGGAGATATTACTGTTTGTGCATTTACAATATTCATTGATTTTTGCCATTGAAAAACGTCCAGAAATGTTTGAAGCTACTGACTGAATGAAAGGAGCTGGCATCTCACTCTCTTTGAATCTTCTTTATCATGCTAGGATTAGCAGGAAAATGCAAAAAATTTCAGAATTGCACCTTGCAATGTGGAGATATTACTGTTTGTGCATTTACAATATTCATTGATTTTTGCCATTGAAAAACATCATGTTATTCATATACAAGAAATGTTTGAAGCTACTGACTGAATGAAAGGAGCTGGCATCTCACTCTCTTTGAATCTTCTTTATCATGCTAGGATTAGCAGGAAAAAGCAAAAAATTTCAGAATTGCACCTTGCAATGTGGAGATATTACTGTTTGTGCATTTACAATATTCATTGATTTTTGCCATTGAAAAACGTCCAGAAATGTTTGAAGCTACTGACTGAATGAAAGGAGCTGGCATCTCACTCTCTTTGAATCTTCTTTATCATGCTAGGATTAGCAGGAAAAAGCAAAAAATTTCAGAATTGCACCTTGCAATGTGGAGATATTACTGTTTGTGCATTTACAATATTCATTGATTTTTGCCATTGAAAAACGTCCAGAAATGTTTGAAGCTACTGACTGAATGAAAGGAGCTGGCATCTCACTCTCTTTGAATCTTCTTTATCATGCTAGGATTAGCAGGAAAAAGCAAAAAATTTCAGAATTGCACCTTGCAATGTGGAGATATTACTGTTTGTGCATTTACAATATTCATTGATTTTTGCCATTGAAAAACGTCCAGAAATGTTTGAAGCTACTGACTGAATGAAAGGAGCTGGCATCTCACTCTCTTTGAATCTTCTTTATCATGCTAGGATTAGCAGGAAAAAGCAAAAAATTTCAGAATTGCACCTTGCAATGTGGAGATATTACTGTTTGTGCATTTACAATATTCATTGATTTTTGCCATTGAAAAACGTCCAGAAATGTTTGAAGCTACTGACTGAATGAAAGGAGCTGGCATCTCACTCTCTTTGAATCTTCTTTATCATGCTAGGATTAGCAGGAAAAAGCAAAAAAATTCAGAATTGCACCTTGCAATGTGGAGATATTACTGTTTGTGCATTTACAATATTCATTGATTTTTGCCATTGAAAAACGTCCAGAAATGTTTGAAGCTACTGACTGAATGAAAGGAGCTGGCATCTCACTCTCTTTGAATCTTCTTTATCTTGCTAGGATTAGTAGGAAAAAGCAAAAAATTTCAGAATTGCACCTTGCAATGTGGAGATATTACTGTTTGTGCATTTACAATATTCATTGATTTTTGCCATTGAAAAACATCATGTTATTCATATACCAGAAATGTTTGAAGCTACTGACTGAATGAAAGGAGCTGGCATCTCACTCTCTTTGAATATTCTTTATAATGCTAGGATTAGCAGGAAAAAGCAAAAAATTTCAGAATTGCACCTTGCAATGTGGAGATATTACTGTTTGTGCATTTACAATATTCATTGATTTTTGCCATTGAAAAACGTCCAGAAATGTTTGAAGCTACTGACTGAATGAAAGGAGCTGGCATCTCACTCTCTTTGAATCTTCTTTATCATGCTAGGATTAGCAGGAAAAAGCAAAAAATTTCAGAATTGCACCTTGCAATGTGGAGATATTACTGTTTGTGCATTTACAATATTCATTGATTTTGGCCATTGAAAAAAATCATGTTATTCATATACCAGAAATGTTTTAAGCTACTGACTGAATGAAAGGAGCTGGCATCTCACTCTTTTTGAATCTTCTTTATCATGCTAGGATTAGCAGGAAAAAGCAAAAAATTTCAGAATTGCACCTTGCAATGTGGAGATTTTACTGTTTGTGCATTTACAATATTCATTGATTTTTGCCATTGAAAAACATCATGTTATTCATATAACAGAAATGTTTGAAGCTACTGACTGAATGAAAGGAGCTGGCATCTCACTCTCTTTGAATCTTCTTTATCATGCTAGGATTAGCAGGAAAAAGCAAAAAATTTCAGAATTGCACCTTGCAATGTGGAGATATTACTGTTTGTGCATTTACAATATTCATTGATTTTTGCCATTGAAAAACATCATGTTATTCATATACCAGAAATGTTTGAAGCTACTGACTGAATGAAAGGAGCTGGCATCTCACTCTCTTTGAATCTTCTTTATCATGCTAGGATTAGCAGGAAAAAGCAAAAAATTTCAGAATTGCACCTTGCAATGTGGAGATATTACTGTTTGTGCATTTACAATATTCATTGATTTTTGCCATTGAAAAACGTCCAGAAATGTTTGAAGCTACTGACTGAATGAAAGGAGCTGGCATCTCACTCTCTTTGAATCTTCTTTATCATGCTAGGATTAGCAGGAAAAAGCAAAAAATTTCAGAATTGCACCTTGCAATGTGGAGATATAACTGTTTGTGCATTTACAATATTCATTGATTTTTGCCATTGAAAAACATCATGTTATTCATATACCAGAAATGTTTAAAGCTACTGACTGAATGAAAGGAGCTGGCATCTCACTCTCTTTGAATCTTCTTTATCATGCTAGGATTAGCAGGAAAAAGTAAAAAATCTCAGAATTGCATCTTGCAATGTGGAGATATTACTGTTTGTGCATTTACAATATTCATTGATTTTTGCCATTGAAAAACGTCCAGAAATGTTTGAAGCTACTGACTGAATAAAAGGAGCTGGCATCTCACTCTCTTTGAATCTTCTTTATCATGCTAGGATTAGCAGGAAAAAGTAAAAAATTTCAGAATTGCACCTTGCAATGTGGAGATATTACTGTTTGTGCATTTACAATATTCATTGATTTTTGCCATTGAAAAACGTCCAGAAATGTTTGAAGCTACTGACTGAATGAAAGGAGCTGGCATCTCACTCTCTTTGAATCTTCTTTATCATGCTAGGATTAGCAGGAAGAAGCAAAAAATTTCAGAATTGCACCTTGCAATGTGGAGATATTACTGTTTGTGCATTTACAATATTCATTGATTTTTGCCATTGAAAAACGTCCAGAAATGTTTGAAGCTACTGACTAAATGAAAGGAGCTGGCATCTCACTCTCTTTGAATCTTCTTTATCATGCTAGGATTAGCAGGAAAAAGCAAAAAATTTCAGAATTGCACCTTGCAATGTGGAGATATTACTGTTTGTGCATTTACAATATTCATTGATTTTTGCCATTGAAAAACATCATGTTATTCATATACCAGAAATGTTTGAAGCTACTGACTGAATGAAAGGAGCTGGCATCTCACTCTCTTTGAATCTTCTTTATCATGCTAGGATTAGCAGGAAAAAGCAAAAAATTTCAGAATTGCACCTTGCAATGTGGAGATATTACTGTTTGTGCATTTACAATATTCATTGATTTTTGACATTGAAAAACGTCCAGAAATGTTTGAAGCTACTGACTGAATGAAAGGAGCTGGCATCTCACTCTCTTTGAATCTTCTTTATCATGCTAGGATTAGCAGGAAAAAGCAAAAAATTTCAGAATTGCACCTTGCAATGTGGAGATATTACTGTTTGTGCATTTACAATATTCATTGATTTTTGCCATTGAAAAACATCATGTTATTCATATACCAGAAATGTTTGAAGCTACTGACTGAATGAAAGGAGCTGGCATCTCACTCTCTTTGAATCTTCTTTATCATGCTAGGATTAGCAGGAAAAAGCAAAAAATTTCAGAATTGCACCTTGCAATGTGGAGATATTACTGTTTGTGCATTTACAATATTCATTGATTTTTGACATTGAAAAACGTCCAGAAATGTTTGAAGCTACTGACTGAATGAAAGGAGCTGGCATCTCACTCTCTTTGAATCTTCTTTATCATGCTAGGATTAGCAGGAAAAAGCAAAAAATTTCAGAATTGCACCTTGCAATGTGGAGATATTACTGTTTGTGCATTTACAATATTCATTGATTTTTGACATTGAAAAACGTCCAGAAATGTTTGAAGCTACTGACTGAATGAAAGGAGCTGGCATCTCACTCTCTTTGAATCTTCTTTATCATGCTAGGATTAGCAGGAAAAAGCAAAAAATTTCAGAATTGCACCTTGCAATGTGGAGATATTACTGTTTGTGCATTTACAATATTCATTGATTTTTGCCATTGAAAAACGTCCAGAAATGTTTGAAGCTACTGACTGAATAAAAGGAGCTGGCATCTCACTCTCTTTGAATCTTCTTTATCATGCTAGGATTAGCAGGAAAAAGTAAAACATTTCAGAATTGCACCTTGCAATGTGGAGATATTACTGTTTGTGCATTTACAATATTCATTGATTTTTGCAATTGAAAAACGTCCAGAAATGTTTGAAGCTACTGACTGAATGAAAGGAGCTGGCATCTCACTCTCTTTGAATCTTCTTTATCATGCTAGGATTAGCAGGAAAAAGCAAAAAATTTCAGAATTGCACCTTGCAATGTGGAGATATTACTGTTTGTGCATTTACAATATTCATTGATTTTTGCCATTGAAAAACGTCCAGAAATGTTTGAAGCTACTGACTGAATGAAAGGAGCTGGCATCTCACTCTCTTTGAATCTTCTTTATCATGCTAGGATTAGCAGGAAAAAGCAAAAAATTTCAGAATTGCACCTTGCAATGTGGAGATATTACTGTTTGTGCATTTACAATATTCATTGATTTTTGCCATTGAAAAACATCATGTTATTCATATACCAGAAATGTTTGAAGCTCCTGACTGAATGAAAGGAGCTGGCATCTCACTCTCTTTGAATCTTCTTTATCATGCTAGGATTAGCAGGAAAAAGCAAAAAATTTCAGAATTGCACCTTGCAATGTGGAGATATTACTGTTTGTGCATTTACAATATTCATTGATTTTTGACATTGAAAAACGTCCAGAAATGTTTGAAGCTACTGACTGAATGAAAGGAGCTGGCATCTCACTCTCTTTGAATCTTCTTTATCATGCTAGGATTAGCAGGAAAAAGCAAAAAATTTCAGAATTGCACCTTGCAATGTGGAGATATTACTGTTTGTGCATTTACAATATTCATTGATTTTTGCCATTGAAAAACATCATGTTATTCATATACCAGAAATGTTTGAAGCTACTGACTGAATGAAAGGAGCTGGCATCTCACTCTCTTTGAATCTTCTTTATCATGCTAGGATTAGCAGGAAAAAGCAAAAAATTTCAGAATTGCACCTTGCAATGTGGAGATATTACTGTTTGTGCATTTACAATATTCATTGATTTTTGCCATTGAAAAACATCATGTTATTCATATGCCAGAAATGTTTGAAGCTACTGACTGAATGAAAGGAGCTGGCATCTCACTCTCTTTGAATCTTCTTTATCATGCTAGGATTAGCAGGAAAAAGCAAAAAATTTCAGAATTGCACCTTGCAATGTGGAGATATTACTGTTTGTGCATTTACAATATTCATTGATTTTTGCCATTGAAAAACGTCCAGAAATGTTTGAAGCTACTGACTGAATGAAAGGAGCTGGCATCTCACTCTCTTTGAATCTTCTTTATCATGCTAGGATTAGCAGGAAAAAGCAAAAAATTTCAGAATTGCACCTTGCAATGTGGAGATATTACTGTTTGTGCATTTACAATATTCATTGATTTTTGCAATTGAAAAACATCATGTTATTCATATACCAGAAATGTTTGAAGCTACTGACTGAATGAAAGGAGCTGGCATCTCACTCTCTTTGAATCTTCTTTATCATGCTAGGATTAGCAGGAAAAAGCAAAAAATTTCAGAATTGCACCTTGCAATGTGGAGATATTACTGTTTGTGCATTTACAATATTCATTGATTTTTGCCATTGAAAAACGTCCAGAAATGTTTGAAGCTACTGACTGAATGAAAGGAGCTGGCATCTCACTCTCTTTGAATCTTCTTTATCATGCTAGGATTAGCAGGAAAAAGCAAAAAATTTCAGAATTGCACCTTGCAATGTGGAGATATTACTGTTTGTGCATTTACAATATTCATTGATTTTTGCCATTGAAAAACGTCCAGAAATGTTTGAAGCTACTGACTGAATAAAAGGAGCTGGCATCTCACTCTCTTTGAATCTTCTTTATCATGCTAGGATTAGCAGGAAAAAGCAAAAAATTTCAGAATTGCACCTTGCAATGTGGAGATATTACTGTTTGTGCATTTACAATATTCATTGATTTTTGCCATTGAAAAACGTCCAGAAATGTTTGAAGCTACTGACTGAATGAAAGGAGCTGGCATCTCACTCTCTTTGAATCTTCTTTATCATGCTAGGATTAGCAGGAAAAAGCAAAAAAATTCAGAATTGCACCTTGCAATGTGGAGATATTACTGTTTGTGCATTTACAATATTCATTGATTTTTGCCATTGAAAAACGTCCAGAAATGTTTGAAGCTACTGACTGAATGAAAGGAGCTGGCATCTCACTCTCTTTGAATCTTCTTTATCATGCTAGGATTAGCAGGAAAAAGCAAAAAAATTCAGAATTGCACCTTGCAATGTGGAGATATTACTGTTTGTGCATTTACAATATTCATTGATTTTTGCCATTGAAAAACGTCCAGAAATGTTTGAAGCTACTGACTAAATGAAAGGAGCTGGCATCTCACTCTCTTTGAATCTTCTTTATCATGCTAGGATTAGTAGGAAAAAGCAAAAAATTTCAGAATTGCACCTTGCAATGTGGAGATATTACTGTTTGTGCATTTACAATATTCATTGATTTTTGCCATTGAAAAACATCATGTTATTCATATACCAGAAATGTTTGAAGCTACTGACTGAATGAAAGGAGCTGGCATCTCACTCTCTTTGAATCTTCTTTATCATGCTAGGATTAGCAGGAAAAAGCAAAAAATTTCAGAATTGCACCTTGCAATGTGGAGATATTACTGTTTGTGCATTTACAATATTCATTGATTTTTGCCATTGAAAAACGTCCAGAAATGTTTGAAGCTACTGACTGAATGAAAGGAGCTGGCACCTCACTCTCTTTGAATCTTCTTTATCATGCTAGGATTAGCAGGAAAAAGCAAAAAATTTCAGAATTGCACCTTGCAATGTGGAGATATAACTGTTTGTGCATTTACAATATTCATTGATTTTTGCCATTGAAAAACATCATGTTATTCATATACCAGAAATGTTTAAAGCTACTGACTGAATGAAAGGAGCTGGCATCTCACTCTCTTTGAATCTTCTTTATCATGCTAGGATTAGCAGGAAAAAGCAAAAAATCTCAGAATTGCACCTTGCAATGTGGAGATATTACTGTTTGTGCATTTACAATATTCATTGATTTTTGCCATTGAAAAACATCATGTTATTTATATACCAGAAATGTTTGAAGCTACTGACTGAATGAAAGGAGCTGGCATCTCACTCTCTTTGAATCTTCTTTATCATGCTAGGACTATCAGGAAAAAGCAAAAAATTTCAGAATTGCACCTTGCAATGTGGAGATATTACTGTTTGTGCATTTACAATATTCATTGATTTTTGCCATTGAAAAACGTCCAGAAATGTTTGAAGCTACTGACTGAATGAAAGGAGCTGGCATCTCACTCTCTTTGAATCTTCTTTATCATGCTAGGATTAGCAGGAAAAAGCAAAAAATTTCAGAAATGCACCTTGCAATGTGGAGATATTACTGTTTGTGCATTTACAATATTCATTGATTTTTGCCATTGAAAAACATCATGTTATTCATATACCAGAAATGTTTGAAGCTACTGACTGAATGAAAGGAACTGGCATCTCCCTCTCTTTGAATCTTCTTTATCATGCTAGGATTAGCAGGAAAAAGCAAAAAATTTCAGAATTGCACCTTGCAATGTGGAGATATTACTGTTTGTGCATTTACAATATTCATTGATTTTTGCCATTGAAAAACATCATGTTATTCATATACCAGAAATGTTTGAAGCTACTGACTGAATGAAAGGAGCTGGCATCTCACTCTCTTTGAATCTTCTTTATCATGCTAGGATTAGCAGGAAAAAGCAAAAAATTTCAGAATTGCACCTTGCAATGTGGAGATATTACTGTTTGTGCATTTACAATATTCATTGATTTTTGCCATTGAAAAACGTCCAGAAATGTTTGAAGCTACTGACTGAATGAAAGGAGCTGGCATCTCACTCTCTTTGAATCTTCTTTATCATGCTAGGATTAGCAGGAAAAAGCAAAAAATTTCAGAATTGCACCTTGCAATGTGGAGATATTACTGTTTGTGCATTTACAATATTCATTGATTTTTGCCATTGAAAAACGTCCAGAAATGTTTGAAGCTACTGACTGAATGAAAGGAGCTGGCATCTCACTCTCTTTGAATCTTCTTTATCATGCTAGGATTAGCAGGAAAAAGCAAAAAATTTCAGAATTGCACCTTGCAATGTGGAGATATTACTGTTTGTGCATTTACAATATTCATTGATTTTTGCCATTGAAAAACATCATGTTATTTATATACCAGAAATGTTTGAAGCTACTGACTGAATGAAAGGAGCTGGCATCTCATTCTCTTTGAATCTTCTTTATCATGCTAGGATTAGCAGGAAAAAGCAAAAAATTTCAGAATTGCACCTTGCAATGTGGAGATATTACTGTTTGTGCATTTACAATATTCATTGATTTTTGCCATTGAAAAACATCATGTTATTCATATACCAGAAATGTTTGAAGCTACTGACTGAATGAAAGGAGCTGGCATCTCACTCTCTTTGAATCTTCTTTATCATGCTAGGATTAGCAGGAAAAAGCAAAAAATTTCAGAATTGCACCTTGCAATGTGGAGATATTACTGTTTGTGCATTTACAATATTGATTGATTTTTGCCATTGAAAAACGTCCAGAAATGTTTGAAGCTACTGACTGAATGAAAGGAGCTGGCATCTCACTCTCTTTGAATCTTCTTTATCATGCTAGGATTAGCAGGAAAAAGCAAAAAATTTCAGAATTGCACCTTGCAATGTGGAGATATTACTGTTTGTGCATTTACAATATTCATTGATTTTTGCCATTGAAAAACATCATGTTATTCATATACCAGAAATGTTTGTAGCTACTGACTGAATGAAAAGAGCTGGCATCTCACTCTCTTTGAATCTTCTTTATCATGCTAGGATTAGCAGGAAAAAGCAAAAAATTTCAGAATTGCACCTTACAATGTGGAGATATTACTGTTTGTGCATTTACAATATTCATTGATTTTTGCCATTGAAAAACTTCCAGAAATGTTTGAAGCTACTGACTGAATGAAAGGAGCTGGCATCTCACTCTCTTTGAATCTTCTTTATCATGCTAGGATTAGCAGGAAAAAGCAAAAAATTTCAGAATTGCACCTTGCAATGTGGAGATATTACTGTTTGTGCATTTACAATATTCATTGATTTTTGCCATTGAAAAACGTCCAGAAATGTTTGAAGCTACTGACTGAATGAAAGGAGCTGGCATCTCACTCTCTTTGAATCTTCTTTATCATGCTAGGATTAGAAGGAAAAAGCAAAAAATTTCAGAATTGCACCTTGCAATGTGGAGATATTACTGTTTGTGCATTTACAATATTCATTGATTTTTGCCATTGAAAAACATCATGTTATTCATTTACCAGAAATGTTTGAAGCTACTGACTGAATGAAAGGAGCTGGCATCTCACTCTCTTTGAATCTTCTTTATCATGCTAGGATTAGCAGGAAAAAGCAAAAAAATTCAGAATTGCACCTTGCAATGTGGAGATATTACTGTTTGTGCATTTACAATATTCAGTGATTTTTGCCATTGAAAAACGTCCAGAAATGTTTGAAGCTACTGACTGAATGAAAGGAGCTGGCATCTCACTCTCTTTGAATCTTCTTTATCATGCTAGGATTAGCAGGAAAAAGCAAAAAATTTCAGAATTGCACCTTGCAATGTGGAGATATTACTGTTTGTGCATTTACAATATTCATTGATTTTTGCCATTGAAAAACGTCCAGAAATGTTTGAAGCTACTGACTGAATGAAAAGAGCCTGGCATCTCACTCTCTTTGAATCTTCTTTATCATGCTAGGATTAGCAGGAAAAAGCAAAAAATTTCAGAATTGCACCTTGCAATGTGGAGATATTACTGTTTGTGCATTTACAATATTCATTGATTTTTGCCATTGAAAAACGTCCAGAAATGTTTGAAGCTACTGACTGAATGAAAGGAGCTGGCATCTCACTCTCTTTGAATCTTCTTTATCATGCTAGGATTAGCAGGAAAAAGCAAAAAATTTCAGAATTGCACCTTGCAATGTGGAGATATTACTGTTTGTGCATTTACAATATTCATTGATTTTTGCCATTGAAAAACGTCCAGAAATGTTTGAAGCTACTGACTGAATGAAAGGAGCTGGCATCTCACTCTCTTTGAATCTTCTTTATCATGCTAGGATTAGCAGGAAAAAGCAAAACATTTCAGAATTGCACCTTGCAATGTGGAGATATTACTGTTTGTGCATTTACAATATTCATTGATTTTTGCCATTGAAAAACATCATGTTATTCATATACCAGAAATGCTTGAAGCTACTGACTGAATGAAAGGAGGTGGCATCTCACTCTCTTTGAATCTTCTTTATCATGCTAGGATTAGCAGGAAAAAGCAAAAAATTTCAGAATTGCACCTTGCAATGTGGAGATATTACTGTTTGTGCATTTACAATATTCATTGATTTTTGCCATTGAAAAACATCATGTTATTCATTTACCAGAAATGTTTGAAGCTACTGACTGAATGAAAGGAGCTGGCATCTCACTCTCTTTGAATCTTCTTTATCATGCTAGGATTAGCAGGAAAAAGCAAAAAAATTCAGAATTGCACCTTGCAATGTGGAGATATTACTGTTTGTGCATTTACAATATTCAGTGATTTTTGCCATTGAAAAACGTCCAGAAATGTTTGAAGCTACTGACTGAATGAAAGGAGCTGGCATCTCACTCTCTTTGAATCTTCTTTATCATGCTAGGATTAGCAGGAAAAAGCAAAAAATTTCAGAATTGCACCTTGCAATGTGGAGATATTACTGTTTGTGCATTTACAATATTCATTGATTTTTGCCATTGAAAAACGTCCAGAAATGTTTGAAGCTACTGACTGAATGAAAAGAGCCTGGCATCTCACTCTCTTTGAATCTTCTTTATCATGCTAGGATTAGCAGGAAAAAGCAAAAAATTTCAGAATTGCACCTTGCAATGTGGAGATATTACTGTTTGTGCATTTACAATATTCATTGATTTTTGCCATTGAAAAACGTCCAGAAATGTTTGAAGCTACTGACTGAATGAAAGGAGCTGGCATCTCACTCTCTTTGAATCTTCCTTGTCATGCTAGGATTAGCAGGAAAAAGCAAAAAATTTCAGAATTGCACCTTGCAATGTGGAGATATTACTGTTTGTGCATTTACAATATTCATTGATTTTTGCCATTGAAAAACGTCCAGAAATGTTTGAAGCTACTGACTGAATGAAAGGAGCTGGCATCTCACTCTCTTTGAATCTTCTTTATCATGCTAGGATTAGCAGGAAAAAGCAAAACATTTCAGAATTGCACCTTGCAATGTGGAGATATTACTGTTTAAGCATTTACAATATTCATTGATTTTTGCCATTGAAAAACATCATGTTATTCATATACCAGAAATGCTTGAAGCTACTGACTGAATGAAAGGAGCTGGCATCTCACTCTCTTTGAATCTTCTTTATCATGGTAGGATTAGCAGGAAAAAGCAAAAAATTTCAGAATTGCACCTTGCAATGTGGAGATATTACTGTTTGTGCATTTACAATATTCATTGATTTTTGCCATTGAAAAACATCATGTTATTCATATACCAGAAATGTTTGAAGCTACTGACTGAATGAAAGGAGCTGGCATCTCACTCTCTTTGAATCTTCTTTATCATGCTAGGATTAGCAGGAAAAAGCAAAAAATTTCAGAATTGCACCTTGCAATGTGGAGATATTACTGTTTGTGCATTTACAATATTCATTGATTTTTGCCATTGAAAAACGTCCAGAAATGTTTGAAGCTACTGACTGAATGAAAGGAGCTGGCATCTCACTCTCTTTGAATCTTCTTTATCATGCTAGGATTAGCAGGAAAAAGCAAAAAATTTCAGAATTGCACCTTGCAATGTGGAGATATTACTGTTTGTGGATTTACAATATTCATTGATTTTTGCCATTGAAAAACATCATGTTATTCATATACCAGAAATGTTTGAAGCTACTGACTGAATGAAAGGAGCTGGCATCTCACTCTCTTTGAATCTTCTTTATCATGCTAGGATTAGCAGGAAAAAGCAAAAAAATTCAGAATTGCACCTTGCAATGTGGAGATATTACTGTTTGTGCATTTACAATATTCAGTGATTTTTGCCATTGAAAAACGTCCAGAAATGTTTGAAGCTACTGACTGAATGAAAGGAGCTGGCATCTCACTCTCTTTGAATCTTCTTTATCATGCTAGGATTAGCAGGAAAAAGCAAAAAATTTCAGAATTGCACCTTGCAATGTGGAGATATTACTGTTTGTGCATTTACAATATTCATTGATTTTTGCCATTGAAAAACGTCCAGAAATGTTTGAAGCTACTGACTGAATGAAAGGAGCTTGGCATCTCACTCTCTTTGAATCTTCTTTATCATGCTAGGATTAGCAGGAAAAAGCAAAAAATTTCAGAATTGCACCTTGCAATGTGGAGATATTACTGTTTGTGCATTTACAATATTCATTGATTTTTGCCATTGAAAAACGTCCAGAAATGTTTGAAGCTACTGTCTGAATGAAAGGAGCTGGCATCTCACTCTCTTTGAATCTTCTTTATCATGCTAGGATTAGCAGGAAAAAGCAAAAAATTTCAGAATTGCACCTTGCAATGTGGAGATATTACTGTTTGTGCATTTACAATATTCATTGATTTTTGCCATTGAAAAACGTCCAGAAATGTTTGAAGCTACTGACTGAATGAAAGGAGCTGGCATCTCACTCTCTTTGAATCTTCTTTATCATGCTAGGATTAGCAGGAAAAAGCAAAACATTTCAGAATTGCACCTTGCAATGTGGAGATATTACTGTTTGTGCATTTACAATATTCATTGATTTTTGCCATTGAAAAACATCATGTTATTCATATACCAGAAATGCTTGAAGCTACTGACTGAATGAAAGGAGCTGGCATCTCACTCTCTTTGAATCTTCTTTATCATGCTAGGATTAGCAGGAAAAAGCAAAAAATTTCAGAATTGCACCTTGCAATGTGGAGATATTACTGTTTGTGCATTTACAATATTCATTGATTTTTGCCATTGAAAAACATCATGTTATTCATATACCAGAAATGTTTGAAGCTACTGACTGAATGAAAGGAGCTGGCATCTCACTCTCTTTGAATCTTCTTTATCATGCTAGGATTAGCAGGAAAAAGCAAAAAATTTCAGAATTGCACCTTGCAATGTGGAGATATTACTGTTTGTGCATTTACAATATTCATTGATTTTTGCCATTGAAAAACATCATGTTATTCATATGCCAGAAATGTTTGAAGCTACTGACTGAATGAAAGGAGCTGGCATCTCACTCTCTTTGAATCTTCTTTATCATGCTAGGATTAGCAGGAAAAAGCAAAAAATTTCAGAATTGCACCTTGCAATGTGGAGATATTACTGTTTGTGCATTTACAATATTCATTGATTTTTGCCATTGAAAAACGTCCAGAAATGTTTGAAGCTACTGACTGAATGAAAGGAGCTGGTATCTCACTCTCTTTGAATCTTCTTTATCATGCTAGGATTAGCAGGAAAAAGCAAAAAATTTCAGAATTGCACCTTGCAATGTGGAGATATTACTGTTTGTGCATTTACAATATTCATTGATTTTTGCCATTGAAAAACATCATGTTATTCATATACCAGAAATGTTTGAAGCTACTGACTGAATGAAAGGAGCTGGCATCTCACTCTCTTTGAATCTTCTTTATCATGCTAGGATTAGCAGGAAAAAGCAAAAAATTTCAGAATTGCACCTTGCAATGTGGAGATATTACTGTTTGTGCATTTACAATATTCATTGATTTTTGCCATTGAAAAACATCATGTTATTCATATACCAGAAATGTTTGAAGCTACTGACTGAATGAAAGGAGCTGGCATCTCACTCTCTTTGAATCTTCTTTATCATGCTAGGATTAGCAGGAAAAAGCAAAAAATTTCAGAATTGCACCTTGCAATGTGGAGATACTACTGTTTGTGAATTTACAATATTCATTGATTTTTGCCATTGAAAAACGTCCAGAAATGTTTGAAGCTACTGACTGAATGAAAGGAGCTGGCATCTCACTCTCTTTGAATCTTCTTTATCATGCTAGGATTAGCAGGAAAAAGCAAAAAATTTCAGAATTGCACCTTGCAATGTGGAGATATTACTGTTTGTGCATTTACAATATTCATTGATTTTTGCCATTGAAAAACATCATGTTATTCATATACCAGAAATGTTTGAAGCTACTGACTGAATGAAAGGAGCTGGCATCTCACTCTCTTTGAATCTTCTTTATCATGCTAGGATTAGCAGGAAAAAGCAAAAAATTTCAGAATTGCACCTTGCAATGTGGAGATATTACTGTTTGTGCATTTACAATATTCATTGATTTTTGCCATTGAAAAACGTCCAGAAATGTTTGAAGCTACTGACTGAATGAAAGGAGCTGGCATCTCACTCTCTTTGAATCTTCTTTATCATGCTAGGATTAGCAGGAAAAAGCAAAAAATTTCAGAATTGCACCTTGCAATGTGGAGATATTACTGTTTGTGCATTTACAATATTCATTGATTTTTGCCATTGAAAAACATCATGTCATTCATATACCAGAAATGTTTGAAGCTACTGACTGAATGAAAGGAGCTGGCATCTCATTCTCTTTGAATCTTCTTTATCATGCTAGGATTAGCAGGAAAAAGCAAAAAATTTCAGAATTGCACCTTGCAATGTGGAGATATTACTGTTTGTGCATTTACAATATTCATTGATTTTTGCCATTGAAAAACGTCCAGAAATGTTTGAAGCTACTGACTGAATGAAAGGAGCTGGCATCTCACTCTCTTTGAATCTTCTTTATCATGCTAGGATTAGCAGGAAAAAGCAAAAAATTTCAGAATTGCACCTTGCAATGTGGAGATATTACTGTTTGTGCATTTATAATATTCATTGATTTTTGCCATTGAAAAACGTCCAGAAATGTTTGAAGCTACTGACTGAATGAAAGGAGCTGGCATCTCACTCTCTTTGAATCTTCTTTATCATGCTAGGATTAGCAGGAAAAAGCAAAAAATTTCAGAATTGCACCTTGCAATGTGGAGATATTACTGTTTGTGCATTTACAATATTCATTGATTTTTGCCATTGAAAAACGTCCAGAAATGTTTGAAGCTACTGACTGAATGAAAGGAGCTGGCATCTCACTCTCTTTGAATCTTCTTTATCATGCTAGGATTAGCAGGAAAAAGCAAAACATTTCAGAATTGCACCTTGCAATGTGGAGATATTACTGTTTGTGCATTTACAATATTCATTGATTTTTGCCATTGAAAAACATCATGTTATTCATTTACCAGAAATGTTTGAAGCTACTGACTGAATGAAAGGAGCTGGCATCTCACTCTCTTTGAATCTTCTTTATCATGCTAGGATTAGCAGGAAAAAGCAAAAAAATTCAGAATTGCACCTTGCAATGTGGAGATATTACTGTTTGTGCATTTACAATATTCAGTGATTTTTGCCATTGAAAAACGTCCAGAAATGTTTGAAGCTACTGACTGAATGAAAGGAGCTGGCATCTCACTCTCTTTGAATCTTCTTTATCATGCTAGGATTAGCAGGAAAAAGCAAAAAATTTCAGAATTGCACCTTGCAATGTGGAGATATTACTGTTTGTGCATTTAAAATATTCATTGATTTTTGCCATTGAAAAACGTCCAGAAATGTTTGAAGCTACTGACTGAATGAAAAGAGCCTGGCATCTCACTCTCTTTGAATCTTCTTTATCATGCTAGGATTAGCAGGAAAAAGCAAAAAATTTCAGAATTGCACCTTGCAATGTGGAGATATTACTGTTTGTGCATTTACAATATTCATTGATTTTTGCCATTGAAAAACGTCCAGAAATGTTTGAAGCTACTGACTGAATGAAAGGAGCTGGCATCTCACTCTCTTTGAATCTTCTTTATCATGCTAGGATTAGCAGGAAAAAGCAAAAAATTTCAGAATTGCACCTTGCAATGTGGAGATATTACTGTTTGTGCATTTACAATATTCATTGATTTTTGCCATTGAAAAACGTCCAGAAATGTTTGAAGCTACTGACTGAATGAAAGGAGCTGGCATCTCACTCTCTTTGAATCTTCTTTATCATGCTAGGATTAGCAGGAAAAAGCAAAACATTTCAGAATTGCACCTTGCAATGTGGAGATATTACTGTTTGTGCATTTACAATATTCATTGATTTTTGCCATTGAAAAACATCATGTTATTCATATACCAGAAATGCTTGAAGCTACTGACTGAATGAAAGGAGCTGGCATCTCACTCTCTTTGAATCTTCTTTATCATGCTAGGATTAGCAGGAAAAAGCAAAAAATTTCAGAATTGCACCTTGCAATGTGGAGATATTACTGTTTGTGCATTTACAATATTCATTGATTTTTGCCATTGAAAAACGTCCAGAAATGTTTGAAGCTACTGACTGAATGAAAGGAGCTGGCATCTCACTCTCTTTGAATCTTCTTTATCATGCTAGGATTAGCAGGAAAAAGCAAAAAATTTCAGAATTGCACCTTGCAATGTGGAGATATTACTGTTTGTGCATTTACAATATTCATTGATTTTTGCCATTGAAAAACGTCCAGAAATGTTTGAAGCTACTGACTGAATGAAAGGAGCTGGCATCTCACTCTCTTTGAATCTTCTTTATCATGCTAGGATTAGCAGGAAAAAGCAAAAAATTTCAGAATTGCACCTTGCAATGTGGAGATATTACTGTTTGTGCATTTACAATATTCATTGATTTTTGCCATTGAAAAACGTCCAGAAATGTTTGAAGCTACTGACTGAATGAAAGGAGCTGGCATCTCACTCTCTTTGAATCTTCTTTATCATGCTAGGATTAGCAGGAAAAAGCAAAAAATTTCAGAATTGCACCTTGCAATGTGGAGATATTACTGTTTGTGCATTTACAATATTCATTGATTTTTGCCATTGAAAAACATCATGTTATTCATATACCAGAAATGTTTGAAGCTACTGACTGAATGAAAGGAGCTGGCATCTCACTCTCTTTGAATCTTCTTTATCATGCTAGGATTAGCAGGAAAAAGCAAAAAATTTCAGAATTGCACCTTGCAATGTGGAGATATTACTGTTTGTGCATTTACAATATTCATTGATTTTTGCCATTGAAAAACGTCCAGAAATGTTTGAAGCTACTGACTGAATGAAAGGAGCTGGCATCTCACTCTCTTTGAATCTTCTTTATCATGCTAGGATTAGCAGGAAAAAGCAAAAAATTTCAGAATTGCACCTTGCAATGTGGAGATATTACTGTTTGTGCATTTACAATATTCATTGATTTTTGCCATTGAAAAACATCATGTTATTCATATACCAGAAATGTTTGAAGCTACTGACTGAATGAAAGGAGCTGGCATCTCACTCTCTTTGAATCTTCTTTATCATGCTAGGATTAGCAGGAAAAAGCAAAAAATTTCAGAATTGCACCTTGCAATGTGGAGATATTACTGTTTGTGCATTTACAATATTCATTGATTTTTGCCATTGAAAAACATCATGTTATTCATATACCAGAAATGTTTGAAGCTACTGATTGAATGAAAGGAGCTGGCATCTCACTCTCTTTGAATCTTCTTTATCATGCTAGGATTAGCAGGAAAAAGCAAAAAATTTCAGAATTGCACCTTGCAATGTGGAGATATTACTGTTTGTGCATTTACAATATTCATTGATTTTTGCCATTGAAAAACGTCCAGAAATGTTTGAAGCTACTGACTGAATGAAAGGAGCTGGCATCTCACTCTCTTTGAATCTTCTTTATCATGCTAGGATTAGCAGGAAAAACCAAAAAATTTCAGAATTGCACCTTGCAATGTGGAGATATTACTGTTTGTGCATTTACAATATTCATTGATTTTTGCCATTGAAAAACGTCCAGAAATGTTTGAAGCTACTGACTGAATGAAAGGAGCTGGCATCTCACTCTCTTTGAATCTTCTTTATCATGCTAGGATTAGCAGGAAAAAGCAAAAAATTTCAGAATTGCACCTTGCAATGTGGAGATATTACTGTTTGTGCATTTACAATATTCATTGATTTTTGCCATTGAAAAACATCATGTTATTCATATACCAGAAATGTTTGAAGCTACTGACTGAATGAAAGGAGCTGGCATCTCACTCTCTTTGAATCTTCTTTATCATGCTAGGATTAGCAGGAAAAAGCAAAAAATTTCAGAATTGCACCTTGCAATGTGGAGATATTACTGTTTGTGCATTTACAATATTCATTGATTTTTGCCATTGAAAAACGTCCAGAAATGTTTGAAGCTACTGACTGAATGAAAGGAGCTGGCATCTCACTCTCTTTAAATCTTCTTTATCATGCTAGGATTAGCAGGAAAAAGCAAAAAATTTCAGAATTGCACCTTGCAATGTGGAGATATTACTGTTTGTGCATTTACAATATTCATTGATTTTTGCCATTGAAAAACATCCAGAAATGTTTGAAGCTACTGACTGAATGAAAGGAGCTGGCATCTCACTCTCTTTGAATCTTCTTTATCATGCTAGGATTAGCAGGAAAAAGCAAAAAATTTCAGAATTGCACCTTGCAATGTGGAGATATTATTGTTTGTGCATTTACAATATTCATTGATTTTTGCCATTGAAAAACATCATGTTATTCATATACCAGAAATGTTTGAAGCTACTGACTGAATGAAAGGAGCTGGCATCTCACTCTCTTTGAATCTTCTTTATCATGCTAGGATTAGCAGGAAAAAGCAAAAAATTTCAGAATTGCACCTTGCAATGTGGAGATATTACTGTTTGTGCATTTACAATATTCATTGATTTTTGCCATTGAAAAACGTCCAGAAATGTTTGAAGCTACTGACTGAATGAAAGGAGCTGGCATCTCACTCTCTTTGAATCTTCTTTATCATGCTAGGATTAGCAGGAAAAAGCAAAAAATTTCAGAATTGCACCTTGCAATGTGGAGATATTACTGTTTGTGCATTTACAATATTCATTGATTTTTGCCATTGAAAAACATCATGTTATTCATATACCAGAAATGTTTGAAGCTACTGACTGAATGAAAGGAGCTGGCATCTCACTCTCTTTGAATCTTCTTTATCATGCTAGGATTAGCAGGAAAAAGCAAAAAATTTCAGAATTGCACCTTGCAATGTGGAGATATTACTGTTTGTGCATTTACAATATTCATTGATTTTTGCCATTGAAAAACATCATGTTATTCATATACCAGAAATGTTTGAAGCTACTGACTGAATGAAAGGAGCTGGCATCTCACTCTCTTTGAATCTTCTTTATCATGCTAGGATTAGCAGGAAAAAGCAAAAAATTTCAGAATTGCACCTTGCAATGTGGAGATATTACTGTTTGTGCATTTACAATATTCATTGATTTTTGCCATTGAAAAACGTCCAGAAATGTTTGAAGCTACTGACTGAATGAAAGGAGCTGGCATCTCACTCTCTTTGAATCTTCTTTATCATGCTCGGATTAGCAGGAAAAAGCAAAAAATTTCAGAATTGCATCTTGCAATGTGGAGATATTACTGTTTGTGCATTTACAACATTCATTGATTTTTGCCATTGAAAAACGTCCAGAAATGTTTGAAGCTACTGACTGAATGAAAGGAGCTGGCATCTCACTCTCTTTGAATCTTCTTTATCATGCTAGGATTAGCAGGAAAAAGCGAAAAATTTCAGAATTGCACCTTGCAATGTGGAGATATTACTGTTTGTGCATTTACAATATTCATTGATTTTTGCCATTGAAAAACGTCCAGAAATGTTTGAAGCTACAGACTGAATGAAAGGAGCTGGCATCTCACTCTCTTTGAATCTTCTTTATCATGCTAGGATTAGCAGGAAAAAGCAAAAAATTTCAGAATTGCACCTTCCAATGTGGAGATATTACTGTTTGTGCATTTACAATATTCATTGATTTTTGCCATTGAAAAACATCATGTTATTCATATACCAGAAATGTTTGAAGCTACTGACTGAATGAAAGGAGCTGGCATCTCACTCTCTTTGAATCTTCTTTATCATGCTAGGATTAGCAGGAAAAAGCAAAAAATTTCAGAATTGCACCTTGCAATGTGGAGATATTACTGTTTGTGCATTTACAATATTCATTGATTTTTGCCATTGAAAAACATCATGTTATTCATATACCAGAAATGTTTGAAGCTACTGACTGAATGAAAGGAGCTGGCATCTCACTCTCTTTGAATCTTCTTTATCATGCTAGGATTAGCAGGAAAAAGCAAAAAATTTCAGAATTGCACCTTGCAATGTGGAGATATTACTGTTTGTGCATTTACAATATTCATTGATTTTTGCCATTGAAAAACGTCCAGAAATGTTTGAAGCTACTGACTGAATGAAAGGAGCTGGCATCTCACTCTCTTTGAATCTTCTTTATCATGCTAGGATTAGCAGGAAAAAGCAAAAAATTTCAGAATTGCACCTTGCAATGTGGAGATATTACTGTTTGTGCATTTACAATATTCATTGATTTTTGCCATTGAAAAACATCATGTTATTCATATACCAGAAATGTTTGAAGCTACTGACTGAATGAAAGGAGCTGGCATCTCACTCTCTTTGAATCTTCTTTATCATGCTAGGATTAGCAGGAAAAAGCAAAAAATTTCAGAATTGCACCTTGCAATGTGGAGATATTACTGTTTGTGCATTTACAATATTCATTGATTTTTGCCATTGAAAAACGTCCAGAAATGTTTGAAGCTACTGACTGAATGAAAGGAGCTGGCATCTCACTCTCTTTGAATCTTCTTTATCATGCTAGGATTAGCAGGAAAAAGCAAAAAATTTCAGAATTGCACCTTGCAATGTGGAGATATTACTGTTTGTGCATTTACAATATTCATTGATTTTTGCCATTGAAAAACGTCCAGAAATGTTTGAAGCTACTGACTGAATGAAAGGAGCTGGCTTCTCGCTCTCTTTGAATCTTCTTTATCATGCTAGGATTAGCAGGAAAAAGCAAAAAATTTCAGAATTGCACCTTGCAATGTGGAGATATTACTGTTTGTGCATTTACAATATTCATTGATTTTTGCCATTGAAAAACATCATGTTATTCATATACCAGAAATGTTTGAAGCTACTGACTGAATGAAAGGACATAGCATCTCACTCTCTTTGAATCTTCTTTATCATGCTAGGATTAGCAGGAAAAAGCAAAAAATTTCAGAATTGCACCTTGCAATGTGGAGATATTACTGTTTGTGCATTTACAATATTCATTGATTTTTGCCATTGAAAAACGTCCAGAAATGTTTGAAGCTACTGACTGAATGAAAGGAGCTGGCATCTCACTCTCTTTGAATCTTCTTTATCATGCTAGGATTAGCAGGAAAAAGCAAAAAATTTCAGAATTGCACCTTGCAATGTGGAGATATTACTGTTTGTGCATTTACAATATTCATTGATTTTTGCCATTGAAAAAAGTCCAGAAATGTTTGAAGCTACTGACTGAATGAAAGGAGCTGGCATCTCACTCTCTTTGAATCTTCTTTATCATGCTAGGATTAGCAGGAAAAAGCAAAAAATTTCAGAATTGCACCTTGCAATGTGGAGATATTACTGTTTGTGCATTTACAATATTCATTGATTTTTGCCATTGAAAAACATCATGTTATTCATATACCAGAAATGTTTGAAGCTACTGACTGAATGAAAGGAGCTGGCATCTCACTCTCTTTGAATCTTCTTTATCATGCTAGGATTAGCAGGAAAAAGCAAAAAATTTCAGAATTGCACATTGCAATGTGGAGATATTACTGTTTGTGCATTTACAATATTCATTGATTTTTGCCATTGAAAAACGTCCAGAAATGTTTGAAGCTACTGACTGAATGAAAGGAGCTGGCATCTCACTCTCTTTGAATCTTCTTTATCATGCTAGGATTAGCTGGAAAAAGCAAAAAATTTCAGAATTGCACCTTGCAATGTGGAGATATTACTGTTTGTGCATTTACAATATTCATTGATTTTTGCCATTGGAAAACATCATGTTATTCATATACCAGAAATGTTTGAAGCTACTGACTGAATGAAAGGAGCTGGCATCTCACTCTCTTTGAATCTTCTTTATCATGCTAGGATTAGCAGGAAAAAGCAAAAAATTTCAGAATTGCACCTTGCAATGTGGAGATATTACTGTTTGTGCATTTACAATATTCATTGATTTTTGCCATTGAAAAACGTCCAGAAATGTTTGAAGTTACTGACTGAATGAAAGGAGCTGGCATCTCACTCTCTTTGAATCTTGTTTATCATGCTAGGATTAGCAGGAAAAAGCAAAAAATTTCAGAATTGCACCTTGCAATGTGGAGATATTACTGTTTGTGCATTTACAATATTCATTGATTTCTGCCATTGAAAAACATCATGTTATTCATATACCAGAAATGTTTGAAGCTACTGACTGAATGAAAGGAGCTGGCATCTCACTCTCTTTGAATCTTCTTTATCATGCTAGGATTAGCAGGAAAAAGCAAAAAATTTCAGAATTGCACCTTGCAATGTGGAGATATTACTGTTTGTGCATTTACAATATTCATTGATTTATGCCATTGAAAAACGTCCAGAAATGTTTGAAGCTACTGACTGAATGAAAGGAGCTGGCATCTCACTCTCTTTGAATCTTCTTTATCATGCTAGGATTAGCAGGAAAAAGCAAAAAATTTCAGAATTGCACCTTGCAATGTGGAGATATTACTGTTTGTGCATTTACAATATTCATTGATTTTTGCCATTGAAAAACGTCCAGAAATGTTTGAAGCTACTGACTGAATGAAAGGAGCTGGCATCTCACTCTCTTTGAATCTTCTTTATCATGCTAGGATTAGCAGGAAAAAGCAAAAAATTTCAGAATTGCACCTTGCAATGTGGAGATATTACTGTTTGTGCATTTACAATATTCATTGATTTTTGCCATTGAAAAACATCATGTTATTCATATACCAGAAATGTTTGAAGCTACTGACTGAATGAAAGGAGCTGGCATCTCACTCTCTTTGAATCTTCTTTATCATGCTAGGATTAGCAGGAAAAAGCAAAAAATTTCAGAATTGCACCTTGCAATGTGGAGATATTACTGTTTGTGCATTTACAATATTCATTGATTTTTGCCATTGAAAAACGTCCAGAAATGTTTGAAGCTACTGACTGAATGAAAGGAGCTGGCATCTCACTCTCTTTGAATCTTCTTTATCATGCTAGGATTAGCAGGAAAAAGCAAAAAATTTCCGAATTGCACCTTGCAATGTGGAGATATTACTGTTTGTGCATTTACAATATTCATTGATTTTTGCCATTGAAAAACGTCCAGAAATGTTTGAAGCTACTGACTGAATGAAAGGAGCTGGCATCTCACTCTCTTTGAATCTTCTTTATCATGCTAGGATTAGCAGGAAAAAGCAAAAAATTTCAGAATTGCACCTTGCAATGTGGAGATATTACTGTTTGTGCATTTACAATATTCATTGATTTTTGCCATTGAAAAACATCATGTTATTCATATACCAGAAATGTTTGAAGCTACTGACTGAATGAAGGGAGCTGGCATCTCACTCTCTTTGAATCTTCTTTATCATGCTAGGATTAGCAGGAAAAAGCAAAAAATTTCAGAATTGCACCTTGCAATGTGGAGATATTACTGTTTGTGCATTTACAATATTCATTGATTTTTGCCATTGAAAAACGTCCAGAAATGTTTGAAGCTACTGACTGAATGAAAGGAGCTGGCATCTCACTCTCTTTGAATCTTCTTTATCATGCTAGGATTAGCAGGAAAAAGCAAAAAATTTCAGAATTGCACCTTGCAATGTGGAGATATTACTGTTTGTGCATTTACAATATTCATTGATTTTTGCCATTGAAAAACGTCCAGAAATGTTTGAAGCTACTGACTGAATGAAAGGAGCTGGCATCTCACTCTCTTTGAATCTTCTTTATCATGCTAGGATTAGCAGGAAAAAGCAAAAAATTTCAGAATTGCACCTTGCAATGTGGAGATATTACTGTTTGTGCATTTACAATATTCATTGATTTTTGCCATTGAAAAACATCATGTTATTCATATACCAGAAATGTTTGAAGCTACTGACTGAATGAAAGGAGCTGGCATTTCACTCTCTTTGAATCTTCTTTATCATGCTAGGATTAGCAGGAAAAAGCAAAAAATTTCAGAATTGCACCTTGCAATGTGGAGATATTACTGTTTGTGCATTTACAATATTCATTGATTTTTGCCATTGAAAAACGTCCAGAAATGTTTGAAGCTACTGACTGAATGAAAGGAGCTGGCATCTCACTGTCTTTGAATCTTCTTTATCATGCTAGGATTAGCAGGAAAAAGCAAAAAATTTCAGAATTGCACCTTGCAATGTGGAGATATTACTGTTTGTGCATTTACAATATTCATTGATTTTTGCCATTGAAAAACATCATGTTATTCATATACCAGAAATGTTTGAAGCTACTGACTGAATGAAAGGAGCTGGCATCTCACTCTCTTTGAATCTTCTTTATCATGCTAGGATTAGCAGGAAAAAGCAAAAAATTTCAGAATTGCACCTTGCAATGTGGAGATATTACTGTTTGTGCATTTACAATATTCATTGATTTTTGCCAAAGAAAAACGTCCAGAAATGTTTGAAGCTACTGACTGAATGAAAGGAGCTGGCATCTCACTCTCTTTGAATCTTCTTTATCATGCTAGGATTAGCAGGAAAAAGCAAAAAATTTCAGAATTGCACATTGCAATGTGGAGATATTACTGTTTGTGCATTTACAATATTCATTGATTTTTGCCATTGAAAAACGTCCAGAAATGTTTGAAGCTACTGACTGAATGAAAGGAGCTGGCATCTCACTCTCTTTGAATGTTCTTTATCATGCTAGGATTAGCTGGAAAAAGCAAAAAATTTCAGAATTGCACCTTGCAATGTGGAGATATTACTGTTTGTGCATTTACAATATTCATTGATTTTTGCCATTGAAAAACGTCCAGAAATGTTTGAAGCTACTGACTGAATGAAAGGAGCTGGCATCTCACTCTCTTTGAATCTTCTTTATCATGCTAGGATTAGCAGGAAAAAGCAAAAAATTTCCGAATTGCACCTTGCAATGTGGAGATATTACTGTTTGTGCATTTACAATATTCATTGATTTTTGCCATTGAAAAACGTCCAGAAATGTTTGAAGCTACTGACTGAATGAAAGGAGCTGGCATCTCACTCTCTTTGAATCTTCTTTATCATGCTAGGATTAGCAGGAAAAAGCAAAAAATTTCAGAATTGCACCTTGCAATGTGGAGATATTACTGTTTGTGCATTTACAATATTCATTGATTTTTGCCATTGAAAAACATCATGTTATTCATATACCAGAAATGTTTGAAGCTACTGACTGAATGAAGGGAGCTGGCATCTCACTCTCTTTGAATCTTCTTTATCATGCTAGGATTAGCAGGAAAAAGCAAAAAATTTCAGAATTGCACCTTGCAATGTGGAGATATTACTGTTTGTGCATTTACAATATTCATTGATTTTTGCCATTGAAAAACGTCCAGAAATGTTTGAAGCTACTGACTGAATGAAAGGAGCTGGCATCTCACTCTCTTTGAATCTTCTTTATCATGCTAGGATTAGCAGGAAAAAGCAAAAAATTTCAGAATTGCACCTTGCAATGTGGAGATATTACTGTTTGTGCATTTACAATATTCATTGATTTTTGCCATTGAAAAACGTCCAGAAATGTTTGAAGCTACTGACTGAATGAAAGGAGCTGGCATCTCACTCTCTTTGAATCTTCTTTATCATGCTAGGATTAGCAGGAAAAAGCAAAAAATTTCAGAATTGCACCTTGCAATGTGGAGATATTACTGTTTGTGCATTTACAATATTCATTGATTTTTGCCATTGAAAAACATCATGTTATTCATATACCAGAAATGTTTGAAGCTACTGACTGAATGAAAGGAGCTGGCATCTCACTCTCTTTGAATCTTCTTTATCATGCTAGGATTAGCAGGAAAAAGCAAAAAATTTCAGAATTGCACCTTGCAATGTGGAGATATTACTGTTTGTGCATTTACAATATTCATTGATTTTTGCCATTGAAAAACGTCCAGAAATGTTTGAAGCTACTGACTGAATGAAAGGAGCTGGCATCTCACTGTCTTTGAATCTTCTTTATCATGCTAGGATTAGCAGGAAAAAGCAAAAAATTTCAGAATTGCACCTTGCAATGTGGAGATATTACTGTTTGTGCATTTACAATATTCATTGATTTTTGCCATTGAAAAACGTCCAGAAATGTTTGAAGCTACTGACTGAATGAAAGGAGCTGGCATCTCACTCTCTTTGAATCTTCTTTATCATGCTAGGATTAGCAGGAAAAAGCAAAAAATTTCAGAATTGCACCTTGCAATGTGGAGATATTACTGTTTGTGCATTTACAATATTCATTGATTTTTGCCATTGAAAAACATCATGTTATTCATATACCAGAAATGTTTGAAGCTACTGACTGAATGAAAGGAGCTGGCATCTCACTCTCTTTGAATCTTCTTTATCATGCTAGGATTAGCAGGAAAAAGCAAAAAATTTCAGAATTGCACCTTGCAATGTGGAGATATTACTGTTTGTGCATTTACAATATTCATTGATTTTTGCCATTGAAAAACGTCCAGAAATGTTTGAAGCTACTGACTGAATGAAAGGAGCTGGCATCTCACTGTCTTTGAATCTTCTTTATCATGCTAGGATTAGCAGGAAAAAGCAAAAAATTTCAGAATTGCACCTTGCAATGTGGAGATATTACTGTTTGTGCATTTACAATATTCATTGATTTTTGCCATTGAAAAACATCATGTTATTCATATACCAGAAATGTTTGAAGCTACTGACTGAATGAAAGGAGCTGGCATCTCACTCTCTTTGAATCTTCTTTATCATGCTAGGATTAGCAGGAAAAAGCAAAAAAATTCAGAATTGCACCTTGCAATGTGGAGATATTACTGTTTGTGCATTTACAATATTCATTGATTTTTGCCATTGAAAAACGTCCAGAAATGTTTGAAGCTACTGACTGAATGAAAGGAGCTGGCATCTCACTCTCTTTGAATCTTCTTTATCATGCTAGGATTAGCAGGAAAAAGCAAAAAATTTCAGAATTGCAACTTGCAATGTGGAGATATTGCTGTTTGTGCATTTACAATATTCATTGATTTTTGCCATTGAAAAACATCATGTTATTCATATACCAGAAATGTTTGAAGCTACTGACTGAATGAAAGTAGCTGGCATCTCACTCTCTTTGAATCTTCTTTATCATGCTAGGATTAGCAGGAAAAAGCAAAAAATTTCAGAATTGCACATTGCAATGTGGAGATATTACTGTTTGTGCATTTACAATATTCATTGATTTTTGCCATTGAAAAACGTCCAGAAATGTTTGAAGCTACTGACTGAATGAAAGGAGCTGGCATCTCACTCTCTTTGAATGTTCTTTATCATGCTAGGATTAGCTGGAAAAAGCAAAAAATTTCAGAATTGCACCTTGCAATGTGGAGATATTACTGTTTGTGCATTTACAATATTCATTGATTTTTGCCATTGAAAAACGTCCAGAAATGTTTGAAGCTACTGACTGAATGAAAGGAGCTGGCATCTCACTCTCTTTGAATCTTCTTTATCATGCTAGGATTAGCAGGAAAAAGCAAAAAATTTCAGAATTGCACCTTGCAATGTGGAGATATTACTGTTTGTGCATTTACAATATTCATTGATTTTTGCCATTGAAAAACGTCCAGAAATGTTTGAAGTTACTGACTGAATGAAAGGAGCTGGCAACTCACTCTCTTTGAATCTTCTTTATCATGCTAGGATTAGCAGGAAAAAGCAAAAAATTTCAGAATTGCACCTTGCAATGTGGAGATATTACTGTTTGTGCATTTACAATATTCATTGATTTTTGCCATTGAAAAACGTCCAGAAATGTTTGAAGCTACTGACTGAATGAAAGGAGCTGGCATCTCACTCTCTTTGAATCTTGTTTATAATGCTAGGATTAGCAGGAAAAAGCAAAAAATTTCAGAATTGCACCTTGCAATGTGGAGATATTACTGTTTGTGCATTTACAATATTCATTGATTTTTGCCATTGAAAAACGTCCAGAAATGTTTGAAGCTACTGACTGAATGAAAGGAGCTGGCATCTCACTCTCTTTGAATGTTCTTTATCATGCTAGGATTAGCTGGAAAAAGCAAAAAATTTCAGAATTGCACCTTGCAATGTGGAGATATTACTGTTTGTGCATTTACAATATTCATTGATTTTTGCCATTGAAAAACGTCCAGAAATGTTTGAAGCTACTGACTGAATGAAAGGAGCTGGCATCTCACTCTCTTTGAATCTTCTTTATCATGCTAGGATTAGCAGGAAAAAGCAAAAAATTTCAGAATTGCACCTTGCAATGTGGAGATATTACTGTTTGTGCATTTACAATATTCATTGATTTTTGCCATTGAAAAACGTCCAGAAATGTTTGAAGTTACTGACTGAATGAAAGGAGCTGGCATCTCA
This sequence comes from Phyllobates terribilis, assembly GCF_046119375.1. NCBI lineage: Eukaryota > Metazoa > Chordata > Amphibia > Anura > Dendrobatidae > Phyllobates > Phyllobates terribilis. The sequence continues at coordinate 25,641 of NW_027364978.1, read as the reverse complement.
CTCTCTTTGAATCTTCTTTATCATGCTAGGATTAGCAGGAAAAAGCAAAAAATTTCAGAATTGCACCTTGCAATGTGGAGATATTACTGTTTGTGCATTTACAATATTCATTGATTTTTGCCATTGAAAAACGTCCAGAAATGTTTGAAGCTACTGACTGAATGAAAGGAGCTGGCATCTCACTCTCTTTGAATCTTGTTTATAATGCTAGGATTAGCAGGAAAAAGCAAAAAATTTCAGAATTGCACCTTGCAATGTGGAGATATTACTGTTTGTGCATTTACAATATTCATTGATTTTTGCCATTGAAAAACATCATGTTATTCATATACCAGAAATGTTTGAAGCTACTGACTGAATGAAAGGAGCTGGCATCTCACTCTCTTTGAATCTTCTTTATCATGCTAGGATTAGCAGGAAAAAGCAAAAAATTTCAGAATTGCACCTTGCAATGTGGAGATATTACTGTTTGTGCATTTACAATATTCATTGATTTATGCCATTGAAAAACGTCCAGAAATGTTTGAAGCTACTGACTGAATGAAAGCAGCTGGCATCTCACTCTCTTTGAATCTTCTTTATCATGCTAGGATTAGCAGGTAAAAGCAAAAAATTTCAGAATTGCACCTTGCAATGTGGAGATATTACTGTTTGTGCATTTACAATATTCATTGATTTTTGCCATTGAAAAACATCATGTTATTCATATACCAGAAATGTTTGAAGCTACTGACTGAATGAAAGGAGCTGGCATCTCACTCTCTTTGAATCTTCTTTATCATGCTAGGATTAGCAGGAAAAAGCAAAAAATTTCAGAATTGCTCCTTGCAATGTGGAGATATTACTGTTTGTGCATTTACAATATTCATTGATTTTTGCCATTGAAAAACGTCCAGAAATGTTTGAAGCTACTGACTGAATGAAAGGAGCTGGCATCTCACTCTCTTTGAATCTTCTTTATCATGCTAGGATTAGCAGGAAAAAGCAAAAAATTTCAGAATTGCACCTTGCAATGTGGAGATATTACTGTTTGTGCATTTATAATATTCATTGATTTTTGCCATTGAAAAACGTCCAGAAATGTTTGAAGATACTGACTGAATGAAAGGAGCTGGCATCTCACTCTCTTTGAATCTTCTTTATCATGCTAGGATTAGCAGGAAAAAGCAAAAAATTTCAGAATTGCACCTTGCAATGTGGAGATATTACTGATTGTGCATTTACAATATTCATTGATTTTTGCCATTGAAAAACATCATGTTATTCATATACCAGAAATGTTTGAAGCTACTGACTGAATGAAGGGAGCTGGCATCTCACTCTCTTTGAATCTTCTTTATCATGCTAGGATTAGCAGGAAAAAGCAAAAAATTTCAGAATTGCACCTTGCAATGTGGAGATATTACTGTTTGTGCATTTACAATATTCATTGATTTTTGCCATTGAAAAACGTCCAGAAATGTTTGAAGCTACTGACTGAATGAAAAGAGCTGGCATCTCACTCTCTTTTAATCTTCTTTATCATGCTAGGATTAGCAGGAAAAAGCAAAAAATTTCAGAATTGCACCTTGCAATGTGGAGATATTACTGTTTGTGCATTTACAATATTCATTGATTTTTGCCATTGAAAAACGTCCAGAAATGTTTGAAGCTACTGACTGAATGAAAGGAGCTGGCATCTCACTCTCTTTGAATCTTCTTTATCATGCTAGGATTAGCAGGAAAAAGGAAAAAATTTCAGAATTGCACCTTGCAATGTGGAGATATTACTGTTTGTGCATTTACAATATTCATTGATTTTTGCGATTGAAAAACGTCCAGAAATGTTTGAAGCTACTGACTGAATGAAAGGAGCTGGCATCTCACTGTCTTTGAATCTTTTTTATCATGCTAGGATTAGCAGGAAAAAGCAAAAAATTTCAGAATTGCACCTTGCAATGTGGAGATATTACTGTTTGTGCATTTACAATATTCATTGATTTTTGCCATTGAAAAACATCATGTTATTCATATACCAGAAATGTTTGAAGCTACTGACTGAATGAAAGGAGCTGGCATCTCACTCTCTTTGAATCTTCTTTATCATGCTAGGATTAGCAGGAAAAAGCAAAAAATTTCAGAATTGCACCTTGCAATGTGGAGATATTACTGTTTGTGCATTTACAATATTCATTGATTTTTGCCATTGAAAAACGTCCAGAAATGTTTGAAGCTACTGACTGAATGAAAGGAGCTGGCATCTCACTCTCTTTGAATCTTCTTTATCATGCTAGGATTAGCAGGAAAAAGCAAAAAATTTCAGAATTGCAACTTGCAATGTGGAGATATTACTGTTTGTGCATTTACAATATTCATTGATTTTTGCCATTGAAAAACATCATGTTATTCATATACCAGAAATGTTTGAAGCTACTGACTGAATGAAAGGAGCTGGCATCTCACTCTCTTTGAATCTTCTTTATCATGCTAGGATTAGCAGGAAAAAGCAAAAAATTTCAGAATTGCACCTTGCAATGTGGAGATATTACTGTTTGTGCATTTACAATATTCATTGATTTTTGCCATTGAAAATCGTCCAGAAATGTTTGAAGATACTGACTGAATGAAAGGAGCTGGCATCTCACTCTCTTTGAATCTTCTTTATCATGCTAGGATTAGCAGGAAAAAGCAAAAAATTTCAGAATTGCACCTTGCAATGTGGAGATATTACTGTTTGTGCATTTACAATATTCATTGATTTTTGCCATTGAAAAACGTCCAGAAATGTTTGAAGCTACTGACTGAATGAAAGGAGCTGGCATCTCACTCTCTTTGAATCTTCTTTATCATGCTAGGATTAGCAGGAAAAAGCAAAAAATTTCAGAATTGCACCTTGCAATGTGGAGATATTACTGATTGTGCATTTACAATATTCATTGATTTTTGCTATTGAAAAACATCATGTTATTCATATACCAGAAATGTTTGAAGCTACTGACTGAATGAAGGGAGCTGGCATCTCACTCTCTTTGAATCTTCTTTATCATGCTAGGATTAGCAGGAAAAAGCAAAAAATTTCAGAATTGCACCTTGCAATGTGGAGATATTACTGTTTGTGCATTTACAATATTCATTGATTTTTGCCATTGAAAAACGTCCAGAAATGTTTGAAGCTACTGACTGAATGAAAGGAGCTGGCATCTCACTCTCTTTGAATCTTCTTTATCATGCTAGGATTAGCAGGAAAAAGCAAAAAAATTCAGAATTGCACCTTGCAATGTGGAGATATTACTGTTTGTGCATTTACAATATTCATTGATTTTTGCCATTGAAAAACGTCCAGAAATGTTTGAAGCTACTGACTGAATGAAAGGAGCTGGCATCTCACTCTCTTTGAATCTTCTTTATCATGCTAGGATTAGCAGGAAAAAGCAAAAAATTTCAGAATTGCACCTTGCAATGTGGAGATATTACTGTTTGTGCATTTACAATATTCATTGATTTTTGCCATTGAAAAACGTCCAGAAATGTTTGAAGCTACTGACTGAATGAAAGGAGCTGGCATCTCACTGTCTTTGAATCTTTTTTATCATGCTAGGATTAGCAGGAAAAAGCAAAAAATTTCAGAATTGCACCTTGCAATGTGGAGATATTACTGTTTGTGCATTTACAATATTCATTGATTTTTGCCATTGAAAAACATCATGTTATTCATATACCAGAAATGTTTGAAGCTACTGACTGAATGAAAGGAGCTGGCATCTCACTCTCTTTGAATCTTCTTTATCATGCTAGGATTAGCAGGATAAAGCAAAAAATTTCAGAATTGCACCTTGCAATGTGGAGATATTACTGTTTGTGCATTTACAATATTCATTGATTTTTGCCATTGAAAAACGTCCAGAAATGTTTGAAGCTACTGACTGAATGAAAGGAGCTGGCATCTCACTCTCTTTGAATCTTCTTTATCATGCTAGGATTAGCAGGAAAAAGCAAAAAATTTTAGAATTGCACCTTGCGATGTGGAGATATTACTGTTTGTGCATTTACAATATTCATTGATTTTTGCCATTGAAAAACGTCCAGAAATGTTTGAAGCTACTGACTGAATGAAAGGAGCTGGAATCTCACTCTCTTTGAATCTTCTTTATCATGCTAGGATTAGCAGGAAAAAGCAAAAAATTTCAGAATTGCACCTTGCAATGTGGAGATATTACTGTTTGTGCATTTACAATATTCATTGATTTTTGCCATTGAAAAACATCATGTTATTCATATACCAGAAATGTTTGAAGCTACTGACTGAAAGAAAGGAGCTGGCATCTCACTCTCTTTGAATCTTCTTTATCATGCTAGTATTAGCAGGAAAAAGCAAAAAATTTCAGAATTGCACCTTGCAATGTGGAGATATTACTGTTTGTGCATTTACAATATTCATTGATTTTTGCCATTGAAAAACGTCCAGAAATGTTTGAAGCTACTGACTGAATGAAAGGAGCTGGCATCTCACTCTCTTTGAATCTTCTTTATCATGCTAGGATTAGCAGGAAAAAGCAAAAAATTTTAGAATTGCACCTTGCAATGTGGAGATATTACTGTTTGTGCATTTACAATATTCATTGATTTTTGCCATTGAAAAACGTCCAGAAATGTTTGAAGCTACTGACTGAATGAAAGGAGCTGGCATCTCACTCTCTTTGAATCTTCTTTATCATGCTAGGATTAGCAGGAAAAAGCAAAAAATTTCAGAATTGCACCTTGCAATGTGGAGATATTACTGTTTGTGCATTTACAATATTCATTGATTTTTGCCATTGAAAAACATCATGTTATTCATATACCAGAAATGTTTGAAGCTACTGACTGAATGAAGGGAGCTGGCATCTCACTCTCTTTGAATATTCTTTGTCATGCTAGGATTAGCAGGAAAAAGCAAAAAATTTCAGAATTGCACCTTGCAATGTGGAGATATTACTGTTTGTGCATTTACAATATTCATTGATTTTTGCCATTGAAAAACGTCCAGAAATGTTTGAAGCTACTGACTGAATGAAAGGAGCTGGCATCTCACTCTCTTTGAATCTTCTTTATCATGCTAGGATTAGCAGGAAAAAGCAAAAAATTTCAGAATTGCACCTTGCAATGTGGAGATATTACTGTTTATGCATTTACAATATTCATTGATTTTTGCCATTGAAAAACGTCCAGAAATGTTTGAAGCTACTGACTGAATGAAAGGAGCTGGCATCTCACTCTCTTTGAATCTTCTTTATCATGCTAGGATTAGCAGGAAAAAGCAAAAAATTTCAGAATTGCACCTTGCAATGTGGAGATATTACTGTTTGTGCATTTACAATATTCATTGATTTTTGCCATTGAAAAACGTCCAGAAATGTTTGAAGCTACTGACTGAATGAAAGGAGCTGGCATCTCACTCTCTTTGAATCTTCTTTATCATGCTAGGATTAGCAGGAAAAAGCAAAAAATTTCAGAATTGCACCTTGCAATGTGGAGATATTACTGTTTGTGCATTTACAATATTCATTGATTTTTGCCATTGAAAAACATCATGTTATTCATATACCAGAAATGTTTGAAGCTACTGACTGAATGAAAGGAGCTGGCATCTCACTCTCTTTGAATCTTCTTTATCATGCTAGGATTAGCAGGAAAAAGCAAAAAATTTCAGAATTGCACCTTGCAATGTGGAGATATTACTGTTTGTGCATTTACAATATTCATTGATTTTTGCCATTGAAAAACGTCCAGAAATGTTTGAAGCTACTGACTGAATGAAAGGAGCTGGCATCTCACTCTCTTTGAATCTTCTTTATCATGCTAGGATTAGCAGGAAAAAGCAAAAAATTTCAGAATTGCACCTTGCAATGTGGAGATATTACTGTTTGTGCATTTACAATATTCATTGATTTTTGCCATTGAAAAACGTCCAGAAATGTTTGAAGCTACTGACTGAATGAAAGGAGCTGGCATCTCACTCTCTTTGAATCTTCTTTATCATGCTAGGATTAGCAGGAAAAAGCAAAAAATTTCAGAATTGCACCTTGCAATGTGGAGATATTACTGTTTGTGCATTTACAATATTCATTGATTTTTGCCATTGAAAAACGTCCAGAAATGTTTGAAGCTACTGACTGAATGAAAGGAGCTGGAATCTCACTCTCTTTGAATCTTCTTTATCATGCTAGGATTAGCAGGAAAAAGCAAAAAATTTCAGAATTGCACCTTGCAATGTGGAGATATTACTGTTTGTGCATTTACAATATTCATTGATTTTTGCCATTGAAAAACATCATGTTATTCATATACCAGAAATGTTTGAAGCTACTGACTGAATGAAAGGAGCTGGCATCTCACTCTCTTTGAATCTTCTTTATCATGCTAGGATTAGCAGGAAAAAGCAAAAAATTTCAGAATTGCACCTTGCAATGTGGAGATATTACTGTTTGTGCATTTACAATATTCATTGATTTTTGCCATTGAAAAACGTCCAGAAATGTTTGAAGCTACTGACTGAATGAAAGGAGCTGGCATCTCACTCTCTTTGAATCTTCTTTATCATGCTAGGATTAGCAGGAAAAAGCAAAAAATTTTAGAATTGCACCTTGCAATGTGGAGATATTACTGTTTGTGCATTTACAATATTCATTGATTTTTGCCATTGAAAAACGTCCAGAAATGTTTGAAGCTACTGACTGAATGAAAGGAGCTGGAATCTCACTCTCTTTGAATCTTCTTTATCATGCTAGGATTAGCAGGAAAAAGCAAAAAATTTCAGAATTGCACCTTGCAATGTGGAGATATTACTGTTTGTGCATTTACAATATTCATTGATTTTTGCCATTGAAAAACATCATGTTATTCATATACCAGAAATGTTTGAAGCTACTGACTGAATGAAAGGAGCTGGCATCTCACTCTCTTTGAATCTTCTTTATCATGCTAGGATTAGCAGGAAAAAGCAAAAAATTTCAGAATTACACCTTGCAATGTGGAGATATTACTGTTTGTGCATTTACAATATTCATTGATTTTTGCCCTTGAAAAACGTCCAGAAATGTTTGAAGCTACTGACTGAATGAAAGGAGCTGGCATCTCACTCTCTTTGAATCTTCTTTATCATGCTAGGATAAGCAGGAAAAAGCAAAAAATTTTAGAATTGCACCTTGCAATGTGGAGATATTACTGTTTGTGCATTTACAATATTCATTGATTTTTGCCATTGAAAAACGTCCAGAAATGTTTGAAGCTACTGACTGAATGAAAGGAGCTGGCATCTCACTCTCTTTGAATCTTCTTTATCATGCTAGGATTAGCAGGAAAAAGCAAAAAATTTCAGAATTGCACCTTGCAATGTGGAGATATTACTGTTTGTGCATTTACAATATTCATTGATTTTTGCCATTGAAAAACATCATGTTATTCATATACCAGAAATGTTTGAAGCTACTGACTGAATGAAGGGAGCTGGCATCTCACTCTCTTTGAATCTTCTTTATCATGCTAGGATTAGCAGGAAAAAGAAAAAATTTCAGAATTGCACCTTGCAATGTGGAGATATTACTGTTTGTGCATTTACAATATTCATTGATTTTTGCCATTGAAAAACGTCCAGAAATGTTTGAAGCTACTGACTGAATGAAAGGAGCTGGCATCTCACTCTCTTTGAATCTTCTTTATCATGCTAGGATTAGCAGGAAAAAGCAAAAAATTTCAGAATTGCACCTTGCAATGTGGAGATATTACTGTTTGTGCATTTACAATATTCATTGATTTTTGCCATTGAAAAACGTCCAGAAATGTTTGAAGCTACTGACTGAATGAAAGGAGCTGGCATCTCACTCTCTTTGAATCTTCTTTATCATGCTAGGATTAGCAGGAAAAAGCAAAAAATTTCAGAATTGCACCTTGCAATGTGGAGATATTACTGTTTGTGCATTTACAATATTCATTGATTTTTGCCATTGAAAAACGTCCAGAAATGTTTGAAGCTACTGACTGAATGAAAGGAGCTGGCATCTCACTCTCTTTGAATCTTCTTTATCATGCTAGGATTAGCAGGAAAAAGCAAAAAATTTCAGAATTGCACCTTGCAATGTGGAGATATTACTGTTTGTGCATTTACAATATTCATTGATTTTTGCCATTGAAAAACATCATGTTATTCATATACCAGAAATGTTTGAAGCTACTGACTGAATGAAAGGAGCTGGCATCTCACTCTCTTTGAATCTTCTTTATCATGCTAGGATTAGCAGGAAAAAGCAAAAAATTTCAGAATTGCACCTTGCAATGTGGAGATATTACTGTTTGTGCATTTACAATATTCATTGATTTTTTGCCATTGAAAAACGTCCAGAAATGTTTGAAGCTACTGACTGAATGAAAGGAGCTGGCATCTCACTCTCTTTGAGTCTTATTTATCATGCTAGGATTAGCAGGAAAAAGCAAAAAATTTCAGAATTGCACCTTGCAATGTGGAGATATTACTGTTTGTGCATTTACAATATTCATTGATTTTTGCCATTGAAAAACATCATGTTATTCATATACCAGAAATGTTTGAAGCTACTGACTGAATGAAAGGAGCTGGCATCTCACTCTCTTTGAATCTTCTTTATCATGCTAGGATTAGCAGGAAAAAGCAAAAAATTTCAGAATTGCACCTTGCAATGTGGAGATATTACTGTTTGTGCATTTACAATATTCATTGATTTTTGCCATTGAAAAACGTCCAGAAATGTTTGAAGCTACTGACTGAATGAAAGGAGCTGGCATCTCACTCTCTTTGAATCTTCTTTAACATGCTAGGATTAGCAGGAAAAAGCAAAAAATTTCAGAATTGCACCTTGCAATGTGGAGATATTACTGTTTGTGCATTTACAATATTCATTGATTTTTGCCATTGAAAAACGTCCAGAAATGTTTGAAGCTACTGACTGAATGAAAGGAGCTGGCATCTCACTCTCTTTGAATCTTCTTTATCATGCTAGGATTAGCAGGAAAAAGCAAAAAATTTCAGAATTGAACCTTGCAATGTGGAGATATTACTGTTTGTGCATTTACAATATTGATTGATTTTTGCCATTGAAAAACGTCCAGAAATGATTGAAGCTACTGACTGAATGAAAGGAGCTGGCATCTCACTCTCTTTGAATCTTCTTTATCATGCTAGGATTAGCAGGAAAAAGCAAAAAATTTCAGAATTGCACTTTGCAATGTGGAGATATTACTGTTTGTGCATTTACAATATTCAGTGATTTTTGCCATTGAAAAACGTCCAGAAATGTTTGAAGCTACTGACTGAATGAAAGGAGCTGGCATCTCACTCTCTTTGAATCTTCTTTATCATGCTAGGATTAGCAGGAAAAAGCAAAAAATTTCAGAATTGCACCTTGCAATGTGGAGATATTACTGTGTGTGCATTTACAATATTCATTGATTTTTGCCATTGAAAAACGTCCAGAAATGTTTGAAGCTACTGACTGAATGAAAGGAGCTGGCATCTCACTCTCTTTGAATCTTCTTTATCATGCAAGGATTAGCAGGAAAAAGCAAAAAATTTCAGAATTGAACGTTGCAATGTGGAGATATTACTGTTTGTGCATTTACAATATTCATTGATTTTTGCCATTGAAAAACATCATGTTATTCATATACCAGAAATGTTTGAAGCTACTGACTGAATGAAAGGAGCTGGCATCTCACTCTCTTTGAATCTTCTTTATCATGCTAGAATTATCAGGAAAAAGCAAAAAATTTCAGAATTGCACCTTGCAATGTGGAGATATTACTGTTTGTGCATTTACAATATTCATTGATTTTTGCCATTGAAAAACGTCCAGAAATGTTTGAAGCTACTGACTGAATGAAAGGAGCTGGCATCTCACTCTCTTTGAATCTTCTTTATCATGCTAGGATTAGCAGGAAAAAGCAAAAAATTTCAGAATTGCACCTTGCAATGTGGAGATATTACTGTTTGTGCATTTACAATATTCATTGATTTTTGCCATTGAAAAACGTCCAGAAATGTTTGAAGCTACTGACTGAATGAAAGGAGCTGGCATCTCACTCTCTTTGAATCTTCTTTATCATGCTAGGATTAGCAGGAAAAAGCAAAAAATTTCAGAATTGCACCTTGCAATGTGGAGATATTACTGTTTGTGCATTTACAATATTCATTGATTTTTGCCATTGAAAAACGTCCAGAAATGTTTGAAGCTACTGACTGAATGAAAGGAGCTGGCATCTCACTCTCTTTGAATCTTCTTTATCATGCTAGGATTAGCAGGAAAAAGCAAAAAATTTCAGAATTGCACCTTGCAATGTGGAGATATTACTGTTTGTGCATTTACAATATTCATTGATTTTTGCCATTGAAAAACGTCCAGAAATGTTTGAAGCTACTGACTGAATGAAAGGAGCTGGCATCTCACTCTCTTTGAATCTTCTTTATCATGCTAGGATTAGCAGGAAAAAGCAAAAAATTTCAGAATTGCACCTTGCAATGTGGAGATATTACTGTTTGTGCATTTACAATATTCATTGATTTTTGCCATTGAAAAACTTCATGTTATTCATATACCAGAAATGTTTGAAGCTACTGACTGAATGAAAGGAGCTGGCATCTCACTCTCTTTGAATCTTCTTTATCATGCTAGGATTAGCAGGAAAAAATAAAAAAAATTCAGAATTGCACCTTGCAATGTGGAGATATTACTGTTTGTGCATTTACAATATTCATTGATTTTTGCCATTGAAAAACGTCAAGAAATGTTTGAAGCTACTGACTGAATGAAAGGAGCTGGCATCTCACTCTCTATGAATCTTCTTTATCATGCTAGGATTAGCAGGAAAAAGCAAAAAAATTCAGAATTGCACGTTGCAATGTGGAGATATTACTGTTTGTGCATTTACAATATTCATTGATTTTTGCCATTGAAAAACATCATGTTATTCATATACCAGAAATGTTTGAAGCTACTGACTGAATGAAAGGAGCTGGCATCTCACTCTCTTTGAATCTTCTTTATCATGCTGGGATTAGCAGGAAAAAGCAAAAAATTTCAGAATTGCACCTTGCAATGTGGAGATATTACTGTTTGTGCATTTACAATATTCATTGATTTTTGCCATTGAAAAACGTCCAGAAATGTTTGAAGCTACTGACTGAATGAAAGGAGCTGGCATCTCACTCTCTTTGAATCTTCTTTATCATGCTAGGATTAGCAGGAAAAAGCAAAAAATTTCAGAATTGCACCTTGCAATGTGGAGATATTACTGTTTGTGCATTTACAATATTCATTGATTTTTGCCATTGAAAAACGTCCAGAAATGTTTGAAGCTACTGACTGAATGAAAGGAGCTGGCATCTCACTCTCTTTGAATCTTCTTTATCATGCTAGGATTAGCAGGAAAAAGCAAAAAATTTCAGAATTGCACCTTGCAATGTGGAGATATTACTGTTTGTGCATTTACAATATTCATTGATTTTTGCCATTGAAAAACGTCCAGAAATGTTTGAAGCTACTGACTGAATGAAAGGAGCTGGCATCTCACTCTCTTTGAATCTTCTTTATCATGCTAGGATTAGCAGGAAAAAGCAAAAAATTTCAGAATTGCACCTTGCAATGTGGAGATATTACTGTTTGTGCATTTACAATATTCATTGATTTTTGCCATTGAAAAACGTCCAGAAATGTTTGAAGCTACTGACTGAATGAAAGGAGCTGGCATCTCACTCTCTTTGAATCTTCTTTATCATGCTAGGATTAGCAGGAAAAAGCAAAAAATTTCAGAATTGCACCTTGCAATGTGGAGATATTACTGTTTGTGCATTTACAATATTCATTGATTTTTGCCATTGAAAAACGTCCAGAAATGTTTGAAGCTACTGACTGAATGAAAGGAGCTGGCATCTCACTCTCTTTGAATCTTCTTTATCATGCTAGGATTAGCAGGAAAAAGCAAACAATTTCAGAATTGCACCTTGCAATGTGGAGATATTACTGTTTGTGCATTTACAATATTCATTGATTTTTGCCATTGAAAAATGTCCAGAAATGTTTGAAGCTACTGACTGAATGAAAGGAGCTGGCATCTCACTCTCTTTGAATCTTCTTTATCATGCTAGGATTAGCAGGAAAAAGCAAAACATTTCAGAATTGCACCTTGCAATGTGGAGATATTACCGTTTGTGCATTTACAATATTCATTGATTTTTGCCATTGAAAAACATCATGTTATTCATATACCAGAAATGTTTGAAGCTACTGACTGAATGAAAGGAGCTGGCATCTCACTCTCTTTGAATCTTATTTATCATGCTAGGATTAGCAGGAAAAATCAAAAAATTTCAGAATTGCACCTTGCAATGTGGAGATATTACTGTTTGTGCATTTACAATATTCATTGATTTTTGCCATTGAAAAACATCATGTTATTCATATACCAGAAATGTTTGAAGCTACTGACTGAATGAAAGGAGCTGGCATCTCACTTTCTTTGAATCTTCTTTATCATGCTAGGATTAGCAGGAAAAAGCAAAAAATTTCAGAATTGCACCTTGCAATGTGGAGATATTACTGTTTGTGCATTTACAATATTCATTGATTTTTGCCATTGAAAAACATCCAGAAATGTTTGAAGCTACTGACTGAATGAAAGGAGCTGGCATCTCACTCTCTTTGAATCTTCTTTATCATGCTAGGATTAGCAGGAAAAAGCAAAAAATTTCAGAATTGCACCTTGCAATGTGGAGATATTACTGTTTGTGCATTTACAATATTCATTGATTTTTGCCATTGAAAAACGTCCAGAAATGTTTGAAGCTACTGACTGAATGAAAGGAGCTGGCATCTCACTCTCTTTGAACCTTCTTTATCATGCTAGGATTAGCAGGAAAAAGCAAAAAATTTCAGAATTGCACCTTGCAATGTGGAGATATTACTGTTTGTGCATTTACAATATTCATTGATTTTTGCCATTGAAAAACGTCCAGAAATGTTTGAAGCTACTGACTGAATGAAAGGAGTTGGCATCTCACTCTCTTTGAATCTTCTTTTTCATGCTAGGGTTAGCAGGAAAAAGCAAAAAATTTCAGAATTGCACCTTGCAATGTGGAGATATTACTGTTTGTGCATTTACAATATTCATTGATTTTTGCCATTGAAAAACATCATGTTATTCATATACCAGAAATGTTTGAAGCTACTGACTGAATGAAAGGAGCTGGCATCTCACTCTCTTTGAATCTTCTTTATCATGCTAGGATTAGCAGGAAAAAGCAAAAAATTTCAGAATTGCACCTTGCAATGTGGAGATATTACTGTTTGTGCATTTACAATATTCATTGATTTTTGCCATTGAAAAACGTCCAGAAATGTTTGAAGCTACTGACTGAATGAAAGGAGCTGGCATCTCACTCTCTTTGAATCTTCTTTATCATGCTAGGATTAGCAGGAAAAAGCAAAAAATTTCAGAATTGCACCTTGCAATGTGGAGATATTACTGTTTGTGCATTTACAATATTCATTGATTTTTGCCATTGAAAAATGTCCAGAAATGTTTGAAGCTACTGACTGAATGAAAGGAGCTGGCATCTCACTCTCTTTGAATCTTCTTTATCATGCTAGGATTAGCAGGAAAAAGCAAAAAATTTCAGAATTGCACCTTGCAATGTGGAGATATTACTGTTTGTGCATTTACAATATTCATTGATTTTTGCCATTGAAAAACGTCCAGAAATGTTTGAAGCTACTGACTGAATGAAAGGAGCTGGCATCTCACTCTCTTTGAATCTTCTTTATCATGCTAGGATTAGCAGGAAAAAGCAAAAAATTCCAGAATTGCACCTTGCAATGTGGAGATATTACTGTTTGTGCATTTACAATATTCATTGATTTTTGCCATTGAAAAACATCATGTTATTCATATACCAGAAATGTTTGAAGCTACTGACTGAATGAAAGGAGCTGGCATCTCACTCTCTTTGAATCTTCTTTATCATGCTAGGATTTGCAGGAAAAAGCAAAAAATTTCAGAATTGCACCTTGCAATGTGTAGATATTACTGTTTGTGCATTTACAATATTCATTGATTTTTGCCATTGAAAAATGTCCAGAAATGTTTGAAGCTACTGACTGAATGAAAGGAGCTGGCATCTCACTCTCTTTGAATCTTCTTTATCATGCTAGGATTAGCAGGAAAAAGCAAAAAATTTCAGAATTGCACCTTGCAATGTGGAGATATTACTGTTTGTGCATTTACAATATTCATTGATTTTTGCCATTGAAAAACGTCCAGAAATGTTTGAAGCTACTGACTGAATGAAAGGAGCTGGCATCTCACTCTCTTTGAATCTTCTTTATCATGCTAGGATTAGCAGGAAAAAGCAAAAAATTCCAGAATTGCACCTTGCAATGTGGAGATATTACTGTTTGTGCATTTACAATATTCATTGATTTTTGCCATTGAAAAACATCATGTTATTCATATACCAGAAATGTTTGAAGCTACTGACTGAATGAAAGGAGCTGGCATCTCACTCTCTTTGAATCTTCTTTATCATGCTAGGATTTGCAGGAAAAAGCAAAAAATTTCAGAATTGCACCTTGCAATGTGGAGATATTACTGTTTGTGCATTTACAATATATATTGATTTTTGCCATTGAAAAACGTCCACAAATGTTTGAAGTTACTGACTGAATCAAAGGAGCTGGCATCTCACTCTCTTTGAATCTTCTTTATCATGCTAGGATTAGCAGGAAAAAGCAAAAAATTTCAGAATTGCACCTTGCAATGTGGAGATATTACTGTTTGTACATTTACAATATTCATTGATTTTTGCCATTGAAAAACATCATGTTATTCCTATACCAGAAATGTTTGAAGCTACTGACTGAATGAAAGGAGCTGGCATCTCACTCTCTTTGAATCTTCTTTATCATGCTAGGATTAGCAGGAAAAAGCAAAAAATTTCAGAATTGCACCTTGCAATGTGGAGATATTACTGTTTGTGCATTTACAATATTCATTGATTTTTGCCATTGAAAAACGTCCAGAAATGTTTGAAGCTACTGACTGAATGAAAGGAGCTGGCATCTCACTCTCTTTGAATCTTCTTTATCATGCTAGGATTAGCAGGAAAAAGCAAAAAATTTCAGAATTGCACCTTGCAATGTGGAGATATTACTGTTTGTGCATTAAACAATATTCATTGATTTTTGCCATTGAAAAACGTCCAGAAATGTTTGAAGCTACTGACTGAATGAAAGGAGCTGGCATCTCACTCTCTTTGAATCTTCTTTATCATGCTAGGATTAGCAGGAAAAAGCAAAAAATTTCAGAATTGCACCTTGCAATGTGGAGATATTACTGTTTGTGCATTTACAATATTCATTGATTTTTGCCATTGAAAAACGTCCAGAAATGTTTGAAGCTACTGACTGAATGAAAGGAGCTGGCATCTCACTCTCTTTGAATCTTCTTTATCATGCTAGGATTAGCAGGAAAAAGCAAAAAATTTCAGAATTGCACCTTGCAATGTGGAGATATTACTGTTTGTGCATTTACAATAGTCATTGATTTTTGCCATTGAAAAACGTCCAGAAATGTTTGAAGCTACTGACTGAATGAAAGGAGTTGGCATCTCACTCTCTTTGAATCTTCTTTATCATGCTAGGATTAGCAGGAAAAAGCAAAAAATTTCAGAATTGCACCTTGCAATGTGGAGATATTACTGTTTGTGCATTTACAATATTCATTGATTTTTGCCATTGAAAAACGTCCAGAAATGTTTGAAGCTACTGACTGAATGAAAGGAGCTGGCATCTCACTCTCTTTGAATCTTCTTTATCATGCTAGGATTAGCAGGAAAAGCAAAAAATTTCAGAATTGCACCTTGCAATGTGGAGATATTACTGTTTGTGCATTTACAATATTCATTGATTTTTGCCATTGAAAAACGTCCAGAAATGTTTGAAGCTACTGACTGAATGAAAGGAGCTGGCATCTCACTCTCTTTGAATCTTCTTTATCATGCTAGGATTAGCAGGAAAAAGCAAAAAATTTCAGAATTGCACCTTGCAATGTGGAGATATTACTGTTTGTGCATTTACAATATTCATTGATTTTTGCCATTGAAAAACGTCCAGAAATGTTTGAAGCTACTGACTGAATGAAAGGAGCTGGCATCTCACTCTCTTTGAATCTTCTTTATCATGCTAGGATTAGCAGGAAAAAGCAAAAAATTTCAGAATTGCACCTTGCAATGTGGAGATATTACTGTTTGTGCATTTACAATATTCATTGATTTTTGCCATTGAAAAACGTCCAGAAATGTTTGAAGTTACTGACTGAATGAAAGGAGCTGGCATCTCACTCTCTTTGAATCTTCTTTATCATGCTAGGATTAGCAGGGAAAAGCAAAAAATTTCAGAATTGCACCTTGCAATGTGGAGATATTACTGTTTGTGCATTTACAATATTCATTGATTTTTGCCATTGAAAAACGTCCAGAAATGTTTGAAGCTACTGACTGAATGAAAGGAGCTGGCATCTCACTCTCTTTGAATCTTCTTTATCATGCTAGGATTAGCAGGAAAAGCAAAAAATTTCAGAATTGCACCTTGCAATGTGGAGATATTACTGTTTGTGCATTTACAATATTCATTGATTTTTGCCATTGAAAAACGTCCAGAAATGTTTGAAGCTACTGACTGAATGAAAGGAGCTGGCATCTCACTCTCTTTGAATCTTCTTTATCATGCTAGGATTAGCAGGAAAAAGCAAAAAATTTCAGAATTGCACCTTGCAATGTGGAGATATTACTGTTTGTGCATTTACAATATTCATTGATTTTTGCCATTGAAAAACGTCCAGAAATGTTTGAAGCTACTGACTGAATGAAAGGAGCTGGCATCTCACTCTCTTTGAATCTTCTTTATCATGCTAGGATTAGCAGGAAAAAGCAAAAAATTTCAGAATTGCACCTTGCAATGTGGAGATATTACTGTTTGTGCATTTACAATATTCATTGATTTTTGCCATTGAAAAACATCATGTTATTCATATACCAGAAATGTTTGAAGCTACTGACT
This sequence comes from Phyllobates terribilis, assembly GCF_046119375.1. NCBI lineage: Eukaryota > Metazoa > Chordata > Amphibia > Anura > Dendrobatidae > Phyllobates > Phyllobates terribilis. The sequence continues at coordinate 8,545 of NW_027364978.1, read as the reverse complement.
GAATGAAAGGAGCTGGCATCTCACTCTCTTTGAATCTTCTTTATCATGCTAGGATTAGCAGGAAAAAGCAAAAAATTTCAGAATTGCACCTTGCAATGTGGAGATATTACTGTTTGTGCATTTACAATATTCATTGATTTTTGCCATTGAAAAACGTCCAGAAATGTTTGAAGTTACTGACTGAATGAAAGGAGCTGGCATCTCACTCTCTTTGAATCTTCTTTATCATGCTAGGATTAGCAGGGAAAAGCAAAAAATTTCAGAATTGCACCTTGCAATGTGGAGATATTACTGTTTGTGCATTTACAATATTCATTGATTTTTGCCATTGAAAAACGTCCAGAAATGTTTGAAGCTACTGACTGAATGAAAGGAGATGGCATCTCACTCTCTTTGAATCTTCTTTATCATGCTAGGATTAGCAGGAAAAAGCAAAAAATTTCAGAATTGCACCTTGCAATGTGGAGATATTACTGTTTGTGCATTTACAATATTCATTGATTTTTGCCATTGAAAAACGTCCAGAAATGTTTGAAGCTACTGACTGAATGAAAGGAGCTGGCATCTCACTCTCTTTGAATCTTCTTTATCATGCTAGGATTAGCCGGAAAAAGCAAAAAATTTCAGAATTGCACCTTGCAATGTGGAGATATTACTGTTTGTGCATTTACAATATTCATTGATTTTTGCCATTGAAAAACGTCCAGAAATGTTTGAAGCTACTGACTGAATGAAAGGAGCTGGCATCTCACTCTCTTTGAATCTTCTTTATCATGCTAGGATTAGCAGGAAAAAGCAAAAAATTTCAGAATTGCACCTTGCAATGTGGAGATATTACTGTTTGTGCATTTACAATATTCATTGATTTTTGCCATTGAAAAACGTCCAGAAATGTTTGAAGCTACTGACTGAATGAAAGGAGCTGGCATCTCACTCTCTTTGAATCTTCTTTATCATGCTAGGATTAGCAGGAAAAAGCAAAAAATTTCAGAATTGCACCTTGCAATGTGGAGATATTACTGTTTGTGCATTTACAATATTCATTGATTTTTGCCATTGAAAAACGTCCAGAAATGTTTGAAGCTACTGACTGAATGAAAGGAGCTGGCATCTCACTCTCTTTGAATCTTCTTTATCATGCTAGGATTAGCAGGAAAAAGCAAAAAATTTCAGAATTGCACCTTGCAATGTGGAGATATTACTGTTTGTGCATTTACAATATTCATTGATTTTTGCCATTGAAAAACATCATGTTATTCATATACCAGAAATGTTTGAAGCTACTGACTGAATGAAAGGAGCTGGCATCTCACTCTCTTTGAATCTTCTTTATCATGCTAGGATTAGCAGGAAAAAGCAAAAAATTTCAGAATTGCACCTTGCAATGTGGAGATATTACTGTTTGTGCATTTACAATATTCATTGATTTTTGCCATTGAAAAACGTCCAGAAATGTTTGAAGCTACTGACTGAATGAAAGGAGCTGGCATCTCACTCTCTTTGAATCTTCTTTATCATGCTAGGATTAGCAGGAAAAAGCAAAAAATTTCAGAATTGCACCTTGCAATGTGGAGATATTACTGTTTGTGCATTTACAATATTCATTGATTTTTGCCATTGAAAAACATCATGTTATTCATATACCAGAAATGTTTGAAGCTACTGACTGAATGAAAGGAGCTGGCATCTCACTCTCTTTGAATCTTCTTTATCATGCTAGGATTAGCAGGAAAAAGCAAAAAATTTCAGAATTGCACCTTGCAATGTGGAGATATTACTGTTTGTGCATTTACAATATTCATTGATTTTTGCCATTGAAAAACGTCCAGAAATGTTTGAAGTTACTGACTGAATGAAAGGAGCTGGCATCTCACTCTCTTTGAATCTTCTTTATCATGCTAGGATTAGCAGGGAAAAGCAAAAAATTTCAGAATTGCACCTTGCAATGTGGAGATATTACTGTTTGTGCATTTACAATATTCATTGATTTTTGCCATTGAAAAACGTCCAGAAATGTTTGAAGCTACTGACTGAATGAAAGGAGCTGGCATCTCACTCTCTTTGAATCTTCTTTATCATGCTAGGATTAGCAGGAAAAGCAAAAAATTTCAGAATTGCACCTTGCAATGTGGAGATATTACTGTTTGTGCATTTACAATATTCATTGATTTTTGCCATTGAAAAACGTCCAGAAATGTTTGAAGCTACTGACTGAATGAAAGGAGCTGGCATCTCACTCTCTTTGAATCTTCTTTATCATGCTAGGATTAGCAGGAAAAAGCAAAAAATTTCAGAATTGCACCTTGCAATGTGGAGATATTACTGTTTGTGCATTTACAATATTCATTGATTTTTGCCATTGAAAAACGTCCAGAAATGTTTGAAGCTACTGACTGAATGAAAGGAGCTGGCATCTCACTCTCTTTGAATCTTCTTTATCATGCTAGGATTAGCAGGAAAAAGCAAAAAATTTCAGAATTGCACCTTGCAATGTGGAGATATTACTGTTTGTGCATTTACAATATTCATTGATTTTTGCCATTGAAAAACATCATGTTATTCATATACCAGAAATGTTTGAAGCTACTGACTGAATGAAAGGAGCTGGCATCTCAGTCTCTTTGAATCTTCTTTATCATGCTAGGATTAGCAGGAAAAAGCAAAAAATTTCAGAATTGCACCTTGCAATGTGGAGATATTACTGTTTGTGCATTTACAATATTCATTGATTTTTGCCATTGAAAAACGTCCAGAAATGTTTGAAGTTACTGACTGAATGAAAGGAGCTGGCATCTCACTCTCTTTGAATCTTCTTTATCATGCTAGGATTAGCAGGGAAAAGCAAAAAATTTCAGAATTGCACCTTGCAATGTGGAGATATTACTGTTTGTGCATTTACAATATTCATTGATTTTTGCCATTGAAAAACGTCCAGAAATGTTTGAAGCTACTGACTGAATGAAAGGAGATGGCATCTCACTCTCTTTGAATCTTCTTTATCATGCTAGGATTAGCAGGAAAAAGCAAAAAATTTCAGAATTGCACCTTGCAATGTGGAGATATTACTGTTTGTGCATTTACAATATTCATTGATTTTTGCCATTGAAAAACGTCCAGAAATGTTTGAAGCTACTGACTGAATGAAAGGAGCTGGCATCTCACTCTCTTTGAATCTTCTTTATCATGCTAGGATTAGCCGGAAAAAGCAAAAAATTTCAGAATTGCACCTTGCAATGTGGAGATATTACTGTTTGTGCATTTACAATATTCATTGATTTTTGCCATTGAAAAACGTCCAGAAATGTTTGAAGCTACTGACTGAATGAAAGGAGCTGGCATCTCACTCTCTTTGAATCTTCTTTATCATGCTAGGATTAGCAGGAAAAAGCAAAAAATTTCAGAATTGCACCTTGCAATGTGGAGATATTACTGTTTGTGCATTTACAATATTCATTGATTTTTGCCATTGAAAAACGTCCAGAAATGTTTGAAGCTACTGACTGAATGAAAGGAGCTGGCATCTCACTCTCTTTGAATCTTCTTTATCATGCTAGGATTAGCAGGAAAAAGCAAAAAATTTCAGAATTGCACCTTGCAATGTGGAGATATTACTGTTTGTGCATTTACAATATTCATTGATTTTTGCCATGAAAAACGTCCAGAAATGTTTGAAGCTACTGACTGAATGAAAGGAGCTGGCATCTCACTCTCTTTGAATCTTCTTTATCATGCTAGGATTAGCAGGAAAAAGCAAAAATTTCAGAATTGCACCTTGCAATGTGGAGATATTACTGTTTGTGCATTTACAATATTCATTGATTTTGCCATTGAAAAACATCATGTTATTCATATACCAGAAATGTTTGAAGCTACTGACTGAATGAAAGGAGCTGGCATCTCACTCTCTTTGAATCTTCTTTATCATGCTAGGATTAGCAGGAAAAAGCAAAAAATTTCAGAATTGCACCTTGCAATGTGGAGATATTACTGTTTGTGCATTTACAATATTCATTGATTTTTGCCATTGAAAAACGTCCAGAAATGTTTGAAGCTACTGACTGAATGAAAGGAGCTGGCATCTCACTCTCTTTGAATCTTCTTTATCATGCTAGGATTAGCAGGAAAAAGCAAAAAATTTCAGAATTGCACCTTGCAATGTGGAGATATTACTGTTTGTGCATTTACAATATTCATTGATTTTTGCCATTGAAAAACGTCCAGAAATGTTGAAGCTACTGACTGAATGAAAGGAGCTGGCATCTCACTCTCTTTGAATCTTCTTTATCATGCTAGGATTAGCAGGAAAAAGCAAAAAATTTCAGAATTGCACCTTGCAATGTGGAGATATTACTGTTTGTGCATTTACAATATTCATTGATTTTTGCCATTGAAAAACGTCCAGAAATGTTTGAAGCTACTGACTGAATGAAAGGAGCTGGCATCTCACTCTCTTTGAATCTTCTTTATCATGCTAGGATTAGCAGGAAAAAGCAAAAAATTTCAGAATTGCACCTTGCAATGTGGAGATATTACTGTTTGTGCATTTACAATATTCATTGATTTTTGCCATTGAAAAACGTCCAGAAATGTTTGAAGCTACTGACTGAATGAAAGGAGCTGGCATCTCACTCTCTTTGAATCTTCTTTATCATGCTAGGATTAGCAGGAAAAAGCAAAAAATTTCAGAATTGCACCTTGCAATGTGGAGATATTACTGTTTGTGCATTTACAATATTCATTGATTTTTGCCATTTGAAAAACATCATGTTATTCATATACCAGAAATGTTTGAAGCTACTGACTGAATGAAAGGAGCTGGCATCTCACTCTCTTTGAATCTTCTTTATCATGCTAGGATTAGCAGGAAAAAGCAAAAAATTCAGAATTGCACCTTGCAATGTGGAGATATTACTGTTTGTGCATTTACAATATTCATTGATTTTTGCCATTGAAAACGTCCAGAAATGTTTGAAGTTACTGACTGAATGAAAGGAGCTGGCATCTCACTCTCTTTGAATCTTCTTTATCATGCTAGGATTAGCAGGGAAAAGCAAAAAATTTCAGAATTGCACCTTGCAATGTGGAGATATTACTGTTTGTGCATTTACAATATTCATTGATTTTTGCCATTGAAAAACATCATGTTATTCATATACCAGAAATGTTTGAAGCTACTGACTGAATGAAAGGAGCTGGCATCTCACTCTCTTTGAATCTTCTTTATCATGCTAGGATTAGCAGGAAAAAGCAAAAAAATTCAGAATTGCACCTTGAAATGTGGAGATATTACTGTTTGTGCATTTACAATATTCATTGATTTTTTGCCATTGAAAAACGTCCAGAAATGTTTGAAGCTACTGACTGAATGAAAGGAGCTGGCATCTCACTCTCTTTGAATCTTCTTTATCATGCTAGGATTAGCAGGAAAAAGCAAAAAATTTCAGAATTGCACCTTGCAATGTGGAGATATTACTGTTTGTGCATTTACAATATTCATTGATTTTTGCCATTGAAAAACGTCCAGAAATGTTTGAAGCTACTGACTGAATGAAAGGAGCTGGCATCTCACTCTCTTTGAATCTTCTTTATCATGCTAGGATTAGCAGGAAAAAGCAAAAAAATTTCAGAATTGCACCTTGCAATGTGGAGATATTACTGTTTGTGCATTTACAATATTCATTGATTTTTGCCATTGAAAAACATCATGTTATTCATATACCAGAAATGTTTGAAGCTACTGACTGAATGAAAGGAGCTGGCATCTCACTCTCTTTGAATCTTCTTTATCATGCTAGGATTAGCAGGAAAAAGCAAAAAATTTCAGAATTGCACCTTGCAATGTGGAGATATTACTGTTTGTGCATTTACAATATTCATTGATTTTTGCCATTGAAAAACGTCCAGAAATCTTTGAAGCTACTGACTGAATGAAAGGAGCTGGCATCTCACTCTCTTTGAATCTTCTTTATCATGCTAGGATTAGCAGGAAAAAGCAAAAAATTTCAGAATTGCACCTTGCAATGTGGAGATATTACTGTTTGTGCATTTACAATATTCATTGATTTTTGCCATTGAAAAACGTCCAGAAATGTTTGAAGCTACTGACTGAATGAAAGGAGCTGGCATCTCACTCTCTTTGAATCTTCTTTATCATGCTAGGATTAGCAGGAAAAAGCAAAAAATTTCAGAATTGCACCTTGCAATGTGGAGATATTACTGTTTGTGCATTTACAATATTCATTGATTTTTGCCATTGAAAAATGTCCAGAAATGTTTGAAGCTACTGACTGAATGAATGAAGCTGGCATCTCACTCTCTTTGAATCTTCTTTATCATGCTAGGATTAGCAGGAAAAAGCAAAAAATTTCAGAATTGCACCTTGCAATGTGGAGATATACTGTTTGTACATTTACAATATTCATTGATTTTTGCCATTGAAAAACATCATGTTATTCATATACCAGAAATGTTTGAAGCTACTGACTGAATGAAAGGAGCTGGCATCTCACTCTCTTTGAATCTTCTTTATCATGCTAGGATTAGCAGGAAAAAGCAAAAAATTTCAAAATTGCACCTTGCAATGTGGAGATATTACTGTTTGTGCATTTACAATATTCATTGATTTTTGCCATTGAAAAACGTCCAGAAATCTTTGAAGCTACTGACTGAATGAAAGGAGCTGGCATCTCACTCTCTTTGAATCTTCTTTATCATGCTAGGATTAGCAGGAAAAAGCAAAAAATTTCAGAATTGCACCTTGCAATGTGGAGATATTACTGTTTGTGCATTTACAATATTCATTGATTTTTGCCTTTGAAAAACGTCCAGAAATGTTTGAAGCTACTGACTGAATGAAAGGAGCTGGCATCTCACTCTCTTTGAATCTTCTTTATCATGCTAGGATTAGCAGGAAAAAGCAAAAATTTCAGAATTGCACCTTGCAATGTGGAGATATTACTGTTTGTGCATTTACAATATTCATTGATTTTTTGCCATTGAAAAACATCATGTTATTCATATACCAGAAATGTTTGAAGCTACTGACTGAATGAAAGGAGCTGGCATCTCACTCTCTTTGAATCTTCTTTATCATGCTAGGATTAGCAGGAAAAAGCAAAAAAATTTCAGAATTGCACCTTGCAATGTGGAGATATTACTGTTTGTGCATTTACAATATTCATTGATTTTTGCCATTGAAAAACGTCCAGAAATGTTTGAAGCTACTGACTGAATGAAAGGAGCTGGCATCTCACTCTCGTTTGAATCTTCTTTATCATCTTCTTTATCATGCTAGGATTAGCAGGAAAAAGCAAAAAATTTCAGAATTGCACCTTGCAATGTGGAGATATTACTGTTTGTGCATTTACAATATTCATTGATTTTTGCCATTGAAAAACGTCCAGAAATGTTTGAAGCTACTGACTGAATGAAAGGAGCTGGCATCTCACTCTCTTTGAATCTTCTTTATCATGCTAGGATTAGCAGGAAAAAGCAAAAAATTTCAGAATTGCACCTTGCAATGTGGAGATATTACTGTTTGTGCATTTACAATATTCATTGATTTTTGCCATTGAAAAACGTCCAGAAATGTTTGAAGCTACTGACTGAATGAAAGGAGCTGGCATCTCACTCTCTTTGAATCTTCTTTATCATGCTAGGATTAGCAGGAAAAAGCAAAAAATTTCAGAATTGCACCTTGCAATGTGGAGATATTACTGTTTGTGCATTTACAATATTCATTGATTTTTGCCATTGAAAAACGTCCAGAAATGTTTGAAGCTACTGACTGAATGAAAGGAGCTGGCATCTCACTCTCTTTGAATCTTCTTTATCATGCTAGGATTAGCAGGAAAAAGCAAAAAATTTCAGAATTGCACCTTGCAATGTGGAGATATTACTGTTTGTGCATTTACAATATTCATTGATTTTTGCCATTGAAAAACATCATGTTATTCATATACCAGAAATGTTTGAAGCTACTGACTGAATGAAAGGAGCTGGCATCTCACTCTCTTTGAATCTTCTTTATCATGCTAGGATTAGCAGGAAAAAGCAAAAAATTTCAGAATTGCACCTTGCAATGTGGAGATATTACTGTTTGTGCATTTACAATATTCATTGATTTTTGCCATTGAAAAACATCATGTTATTCATATACCAGAAATGTTTGAAGCTACTGACTGAATGAAAGGAGCTGGCATCTCACTCTCTTTGAATCTTCTTTATCATGCTAGGATTAGCAGGAAAAAGCAAAAAAATTTCAGAATTGCACCTTGCAATGTGGAGATATTACTGTTTGTGCATTTACAATATTCATTGATTTTTGCCATTGAAAAACGTCCAGAAATGTTTGAAGCTACTGACTGAATGAAAGGAGCTGGCATCTCACTCTCTTTGAATCTTCTTTATCATGCTAGGATTAGCAGGAAAAAGCAAAAAATTTCAGAATTGCACCTTGCAATGTGGAGATATTACTGTTTGTGCATTTACAATATTCATTGATTTTTGCCATTGAAAAACGTCCAGAAATGTTTGAAGCTACTGA